>NW_010108074.1:7908-44052 GCF_000699245.1 Pterocles gutturalis | reverse complement strand
GCTGAATAAGTTCACTGCTCATCTTTGCCAATGCTAATAGCTTCCTCAAGGCAGTATAAAACAGCTATGATCCTTGGCAATGTTGCTGATACACTGAAGTGTTTTACCTGGTGCTTTTTTAATACATATTTATAGTTCTGAGCAGTAATACTGGAACTGGCTCTTTCTGTATGGAGGAAAATTTTACTCTCTCAGTTGGCAGTCAGTTCAACTTCACATAAGAATAGTACCACATTTGCCAGGGCTCTGAGTACACTAGTTAGTGCCTACTAAAGAAGCCATTCAGAACTAGTTCTTCATACTTGTTTTGGGTTGTTTTTTCTTTCTGTAATATTAAATTTTACAGAAATTCGTATGTCATCTCTGGTTTTGAGCCCAACTTTAGAAAAAAAAAGTGACTGATCTTTGCAAGTCCTCTTTCATTCAGTAAGTCACAGAGTCTTGCAAAATAGCATTGTGTTACTAAAGTGGGATATGCTGATTTTATCTTTTCACTTCATAAAATGTTGTACGTAAAATATGTGACCAGGACAGAATTTGCAATTCATTCCTGATTTTTCTTTTTTTAAAGAGCAGTATTTCATTGATTTGAGGAAAAAGAGCTACTGTTAATTCACATTGCATAGGAGACAAAGCCCTATAGTCACAGATGAACCTTGTGTGCAAGTAAAAGGGGTTTAGGCTGAAGACCAAAATATTCATATGAGGAACTGTAAGCACATCATAGTCTGGAAGACTCAAGTGTTTTTCTGTTCCTTGGACTGCAAGGAAAAGGCTTCTGTTCTTTTACTCTCAAGTTAAATGAGAATATTGGCCCTTTTGCATTTTAGTCAGTTGATTCTCATTAATTTGATGGTGGAGAAGCAGGCACGATGGAGAATAGGGGGAGAAAAACATTTTTAGTCTGGGATCTTTAAGTCTTTTTGAAAAATTAGAAGGATGCATATGTATGTGACTATGTATTTTGTTTATGCAGCCTGAGCTCCATAAGTACGTAATAAGTGAGACTTCATCCCTTATTCCATATTTGCCTTTGTTCTTTTCACTTTTTTTGGAGAGTACACACACAATGGCTTTCAAGCGCATGTCAGCAAAGCCAGTTCCAATAAAGATGAAGTCTTGAGGCTTATCCTGGCAGAAGTAACTTACATCTGCAAAGCGCCTACACAGAAACTTTTTTAACTATTGCCAGACTGCTGACTGTGCTTTGTGTCAGCCTTGTGATGTTTTATCTTCTGCATGTTTCTGTCATTACACTCACTATGTTGCTCAAGCAAAATCTTTGATACTAGTCATGTTTATTTGGCTAAGAATCTCCACTGTCAGATTATGTCTGTAGAAGTAGTGAGCTTAAAAAACTGTCATGCTGGGATCAGAGCTAGTAGATTTGGGATGGTTTTGAACCAAAGCTGCACGTGATGTGGCCAGTAGGATCTGGGTGGTAGCTGAGCAAACTTTTATACAGATAATTTTAGTGGTATGGATTTCAGTGTATCTAAATATGCCCAAAATAGCCTTAGCTGTATTTCTTAAATCCTTAACAAATTCATGATGTTACGTTGCAGGTAACCAGGTCTGGCACCTGCATTCATTAGATACCTCTTCATTAGTCTGAAAGATCCCTGGCATAAGAAATTAGTTATACCATAGGCTTAGAAATGCCTGTAGCCTCTTTTCACCTCTCCGTCACCTGTTGAGATACAGGTTTTTGGGCATCTGAATTCTTTCATCTGTCTAAATAAGTTTTTTAAAAGTCAGGTGTAACTAGGTCTGTACATAATTTCATTTCAATAGGAGCCACTGCCCCCACTGAGGTTTTGACTATAACAGAAGGTCTTGGAGTACTTCTCTAAGAAATGAGAGACCCGGATTGCAGGCTCTGCCCTGCCTGCAAAGGACTGAGCTTACCTATTCAGAGAATTGCCCTCGTTACAAGGGCAGAAGCTATCCTGTGTGATACCAGCCTCCACCCAACCGGTTCAAACTGACCTGGGTGCCAGCAGGCATTTGAGAGTCAGGATTACTAAATGATAACCTGCTGTGAAATACATGCTGCTTCCAGGGAGCTGTATGTGGAATACTGGTCCAGCCCTTTTCTAGGTAAGTGCTTGTGCCAATACCTGGGTGTTTCCCTCTTTCTTACACAGTTTTGGGTCTTGTATGACACTGTCTTGAATGATACTTGCATTTCTGACTTAATAGTGTCTTGACTTTGAGAGGAGACATAGGAAATGCTGTTACCCAGGATATCATCTAGCTAGGATACTTTCCTAGATATGAAAGATGGGGTTCCCTGACTGAAAAAGTACCACTAGCTGGGGTTTTCCTCCTTCTGGTATTTGTTCTAGCTGCTATTTTATCTAAGAGGTGGTTACTGCTGCTCATGCCCACTCTCGAAAGGCTGTGCAGGCTGGATCTCATGTAGGTGGAAGGTTCAATGTATTGTCTGTGCTAGAAGCTGACCCCTCACTGTAGGCATCCTGGAATGACTGAATTTTGCACTTCAGTGCCCGAGTTCCCAAATATCAGGAGTCTAAATTTGACTGGACTCAGTGTAGGTCTTTGGAGGTGCCTGCGTTCCTCTCTATTCATTGAACTAAAATGCAAATGTTGAGTTTAGGAAAACAAGTTATGTTCCTTCTAGAAGGCACTTGAGAATTCCAGCAATTTACTGTCTATGTTGTAAACAGAAGTGTCATGTTCTCTTTCTAAATGTGACCTAAAATTCCTGTATTTTTTGTGGTGAAATATGTTAGAGAAAGGACTACTGAAATAATTATAAAGTTTTATTGCAAAACTTAATAAGACTTCACAAAATACTTTCCATCCTAAAGAAAAGGGAGAAACTATATTTTAAGAAGTGGAGAAGTTGGTGTTAATAGGGTAGTAGTGAATAATGACTTAAGCTTTTGGGATCAGAAGTTCAGTGTTTGATCCCTTAGCTGACTGAATGCCATCTTACATTCGTAAACAAGCAAAATATTATTTCTATACTTGTGCAAAGCAGCATCTTGAAAAAAATTAAAATGCTTTCACTTTTAAGACATGATTTTTTTTATCTGAGGTATAAACTGAGAAGTTTGTATCTGCTGAGAACTTGCTGTGGACCAGAGGTGCAAGCCTATGGGAGGGTTTCCTACCTGTGTTGGTTTAGGCTTGTTCGCACAGACAAGCCAGGCATGTGTGCAAGTATAATGCTATGTCGTTTTTGTGGAACTATGTGTCCTTGCAGTGCTTTTATCTAAAAAAAAAGGGGAAGTGCCAAATGTGGTTGGAAAATGGCCACCAGATGAACTCTCCAACTAGTTTATTTACAGAATTGGTATATTCAAGAGATAAGGCAGCATCGTCCTTTTCAGGAAGTCTCTTCAGCTTGCAAGTTGTAGCTCTTTTGAGAGGCACCTAGCTGGTATACGGCACTTTTGTATGTGCTTGGATGCTTCTCTGCAAGGGGCTCCCAGTAAGCAAAGAAAACAAGATACTAGGATAGCTGGAACAGGACACAGGGCAGATGTGGCAGAAGGAGCATTGTGGGAGTATTTCTGGAATGCATGAAGGGAGTCCAGGGAGCAAGTGAAGTGGAAGTGGTGAAAATCATCTCTTAAAATGGATTTTTATGCTACTCCTACCATGTTGGGTCTTTGTCTAGGTGGCTTATGTTAGGAATGATAAAAGAGGCTTTAGGATCTCGCATGCGTGTGAGTGTGCATAAACCCCTCTCTCCAGTGAGATATTTCTGTTTTGCTCTGACTGTAGTGGATCTCTACAGCAGCTGGATCACTGTCGGAGCAGAAGGGGAAGAGTGAAGGAGAGTATGTAAGGAAGAAGAAAAACAGGGGAAACTGAACTTTACAGTTAGAGTGTGCAAAGCACCAACCTTGTATTTCAACAGGAGTGTTTTCCAGTGCTTGCCCGTAAATAGCCAGTACGGGAGAAATGAAGGGGATATAGGAATAGGGGTAACTGAATTGTGGAATGGGATCATGTATACACACTGCCATGAACTCTGATAGGGAAATAAGGTGAAACAGAACTGGAACAGAACTATGATAATTGTACTGTGTCTGCAGAGTGCAGCAGCAGCCAAATCGGCAATTCAGCAGTGCTGTTAGGAAGGAAGGATTCTGGTTAACCTGTGGAAGAGCTGACTAACCTAAGAACCTGCAAGATTCCATAAACGGTGTTGCTACCATGCATCACAGATCCCTAGGCACCGTGTGAAGGCCTGATCACACCCATCTCCTTCATAAAGTGTCTAATCTCACCCCTGAGGGATAACGTGTCAGAAACTTGGCAAGCTGAAACTCAGCATCTTCCTAGATGCCCTGTTTGGGCTTGTCTTTGCTGCATGTCATCTTTCCCTTCCTTCCCATTATTTTTTTTTTTTAAAGCTTCAAGGTAAACCTTGCAAAACAATGGAACTTTAATGCACTTCCATCTCATCCAGCAGCAGGAGCAATGCAGTTTTATATGCAGCTGAGGTGGTAGGTTTGGAGGAAATTTTTGTTTATATGAGGTTTTAGAGGTGTTCATAAGCACTTTCAGGAATGCATTAAACAAGTTGACTAACATCTGTCAAATGCTGCAGCTTTCATCCCTTTCCCAGGAAGAGAAGGGCATGTGCACGGGAGTGTTTTGTTTAGGAATTTTTCAAATAATTACATACACACATATTTACATGTTGGTATCTGTTTACGTTAGGGAAGACAAGGCCATAGAAATGTATCTTTATATTTGTTGCTGAAGGTGGCAAGGTTTTGTGGTGAAGACCCTTGCCTTTGGTCTTTGCTCTGGGCAGGAGATTGGATCAGCCCTGAAGAAAGTGGTTTTTCTTCCATTGACAAGCTGAATCTCCATGACAGCTGGGCTGTAAGTGTGATTGTGGATCACTGCCTTGGTCTTGGACCAAGTCTGTCTTATAGATAGAGTGGGCTTGATAGTTGATACGGAGCTGAAGTACCCTAACCTGGTGAACTCCAGAAGGTTTGAGAGGATGAAAGGCATTTTCTGGTAACTTTCCTTAACTGTGCCAACTGTGTAGTGAATAGAAAAAGTCAGAAGCTTCAGAGAGCGCTTCAGGATGGATCTGAGGGAGCTAACTCTTTGAGGCTCATATGATGAAGACTAGTGGGTATAATTGATGGTAAGCCCAGCTGTGGAAAGCTCTGATGAAGTCTGAGACCATGCTGAGTTTGTTGCTTAGAACTTAAGGATGTGCAGGGAAGCTGTGCGTCCCACTGCACGTGCTGCTGGCACCCCAGAAGCTCCTGTTTTTTTCAGAAAGTGAAAAGAGCCTTCTTCAGCCTTTCATGAAGGTTGTTCTTTGTTGTGGTTGAGACAACTTCACAGTTAGAGGAGATGACAGCTTACATATGTTGTGTGAATGCAGTGTTTTATCGTCTTAAGGCACTGAACTGATTGTTGCAATCCAAGGGTATATGCTGCAGGAGCTTTGATCTCTTCTGCCCTTTTTCTTAATCAGCTAATTATATTTGTAAGGAGTAGCTAATCACTGTTCTCTATAATTGGAGACTGAATGAAAAAAAAAATTAGTGTCTGCCAGTGCAGAAATGCTCAAAATGAAGTCATTATTCAGGGCTTCACTTAAAAAATTAATACTCTAATTTTTAAGGAGCTGTGAAGTGCAGCAGTGTGTTGAACGGGAGAACGCTCCTCCCTTGTGAATAGGAATAGTCAGAAGTGCGTACAGCCTTGTGCTTTCCAGATGCTTTGAAGATTGAAGTGATAGTGTAAAAAAGGTGGTTGTTGGGAAACTTCTTCTTTCCAAAATGCAAAATTCTGCAGCATTTAAAACCATACAGTAATGGAAAAACTCACTTTCAAATTGGCAAGAGCAGAATTGGTCTCTTCAAACCACCATAAAAGACTACACTAAATAAAATAAAAAATACTAAGCTAAGTACATTTGTTACTAATACACAGGCATTTTAGTAAATATATGTCTTGTTTGAAATTGTGAATCTAATGTAATTTTAAAACTTTGCACGTAGACCCAACTTGAGTGAATCACTGCTGCTGCAGGAAAGAACTGAAGAATGACTCGACACTGTTTCTTCATTCAAATAATTTTGGAAGGCATTTTCTTCATGAAATATTGTTGACAAAATAAGTCATGGCTGCTATGCTTATTTACATAGAAAGTTTACATATGTTGTTTACAGGGTAGGATTTACATAATATTTTCTTTGAGAAATTTGTCTTTTCAAGTAGCAAGACTGGGAAATAGACTAGGAGGAAAGGGGAAATTATGGAGAAATTTAATTCATAACTGTTGACATCCTGCTGTTTTTTACTTGGTTTTTTTTAAGTATGAAAAACATATTTGAACATCACTGTATTCCATGTGCCTATAGAATAGTTTAGCTTCTTTAAAATTTGATAAATTATGAATCTGTGTGTCTAGAAGTGGTCATCTAATGTAGCGGAAGATCCAAAATAGGTGGATACAGAACATGAGGTTTTTTTCCCTTCATCTGTCTTTTCTCAACCATTTGGAACATCCAACATTTGAGGGCCCTAGTGGCTCAGAGCTTGTCCGTCTGTTTCTGAGTACAGTCTTTCAATCTTGCTTTTGTTTCTTTAAGCATGCTGATCAAGTGGGTTAATATCTGAAGTCCTTCCAGCAGCTCGCAGGAAGAAGGCATCTATTTTAAACGGAAAGGATTTGCTGTCTTGCATGAATTAAAACATCTGGATCCCTGAACTTCTCTGTTACAGTTTGATTGAGCTGGGCTAGTCTTTGGCACATGGCAAGCATGGAGCCATATGGTCTTTGTGCTGTCAGGAAGCCTTTTCAGCACATACCTCTGCCTACCCCCAAGCCCTCTCTGAATGGAAGCTGCTACTGCAGTATAAAAGAAAAATGTTCCAGGAGCTTTCAGGCAGTAGTGCCCTTCTTCTTAAATGGATTAATTGCATTTTTGAGTGGTACAACATCCAGCAGTCTTCACTTCCCCTGCAGTGCTCAGCATCCTGATCCAGCAAACTGGACACCTTGTGCTAGTGCCAGCAGTTTAGTAGCACTTTCTGACTTGTTCTTTGTGTCCCTTGCATCTTGTTTTCTTAATGCCTCCAAGAAATCTCCAAGTGCTCAGCACAGTCCTTCTTTAGCATGCTCTAGACATGTGGTTAAATGGAAAACTGATTGTTTTGAGAAATTTCTTAACAGAAAATTACTTTCTAGTGACCAAAAGAATGGTGTTAAAGTCATAATGCACTTGCTAGCATATCTTTTTTTTTTTTGAGTGGTGAACAGGAACCTTTACTTTGAGAATAAGTATGATATTTTCTAAAAATATAGGGATTCTTAAACATTTAAACATGCATAATACTTTGAAATTTATTTTTAAATAAGTGACTAATATTTTTTATTATTTCTCTCTTTTAAATTTTATTTCAAAAAGAAGTAAGAAAAGCCTGAGGGACTAGGAAGTACGTTTCTATTTTTTCAATATTAAAAAAACCTGTAAGAAACAAAAATAGTTCACACTTTTTGTGAAGAACTTTTATTATTGCTAGAATTGCTCATTAAGTAAATGTAGACCGCTGTTTTCAGCCTTCTGTTCTGTGTCACTTCAGTACTGTACCCTAAGTACTAAGAGTGTGGGGTTTTTTGTATTTTTTCCCTGCTCCATACTACGAGGTAATGAAAATATAAAGAAGCAGTATTCATCACTTAATCCAGAGGTTTTATCTTCTCATTAACACAAACCACAGACAATATTATAAAGATTAAAAAACACATTGAGATTTCAGAACACAATTCAGGGAGTGAACTGTTCAGAAAGTGCTGTTAATGTCTTACTTAGCACAGTGATTTAAGAATGAAGTTTTAGTCTGATTGCTTAAACTTGTGCCTTATCTTAGTCAGAGTCTCGCAGTCCATTACAGCCGTTTAGCTGACGTCATTAACAAGTACTTTGCCGAGTTCCAGTACAAAATGAAGAACTGTGTGTGGACATTTGTGACTTCTTTCTATGTGTATTGGTTAGCATTTGTCTTTTTCTCTTTTGTGTTGTGTGTGCTGTGACTTAAGTTCTGTAGTACAAGGGGCCACCTCTGCGTGTACTTGGAAGCACACATCATATAGGAAACAGTTTATACTAGCCGTTAAAGTTATTAATTTAAAAGCCAGCATGTTACTTGTTACCATGGTTAGTTTAACTGCTCTGCTTTGAATTCTCCAGTCTGCTTGGCCATAGTTATCAGTTTCCTTTTTAATATAAAAATTTGTGGAAAACCGGTTGGGCTCAGCTCAGATGACCTCCGTTCCACCTAGAACCCTTGGGCCACTGTTTCCTACTGACTGGCTTTGCAGCGGGGTTGTGGTCTTTCCCAGTGAGGTTGTTAGAATGGCAGCTTCCAGGTTTTCTTGCAATAGAGATTTACAATTACTTTTGCAGTTAAAGAAACAGGAGAAAAAAATAGAATTGACAATGTTAGAGATTATTTTCAATGCGATAAGTGTTGATTGAAATGTAAGCAGTTAGGTCAGTTTGAAATTCCTGTATATTTTAACTTAAATATTTTATCAGAAGAAAAAAAGTTAGTTCAATCCCTTGATTTCTAAACATAGACAAAAATGTTAAATGCCTATGCTTCATCTAGTTACCTTAATCTATTAATCAGTGGGGACAGAGGCACAGGCAGAGGGCAATTTGGATTATTTTAGCCTCTATGTACAAGATACCTTTTCATCTGGAGTTTCCTGTCCGTTTTCATTTACATACTTAAAAACAAAAAATATCGCCTCCTGCTTTCTTAACCAGAATTGCTCCTTAGTGTACAAGTGCGAGCATCATACTTGTATGTCATCTCAACGCAGTTGTCTAGCTGTGCTACCTTGGGTTATTAAAGATCTGTCTGGGAGGAGAAGCCTAAACTCCATACCCAGTTGCTAAGTTTTTCCTTTGATTTGGCCACTTAGCGATGAAATAGAGCAGATAGAGAAATGTGTGCTAGACTAACAAGAAATTGTGGAGTCCAATTATAAATCGCATGCACTATCATCAATGTTGCTGTTTCTGATTTTAGGTGAGCTGAGTTTTTCCCAAGTTCATATATTGTACATTTTATCAATAAGTGACTGGCCAAACCATGATGAATCCATGTTATTAAGTAGGAGAACAATAACAAGTGATGTTAACCAGCCTGTGCCAAGCCATCTCCCTGATGTTTACTTTTTTGAGTACTGATTGTGTGTTTAACAGTGTACAAAGCCTTGAAAAAAAAAGAAATGTCAATCTAAAATTATTGTCTTGAGAATCTAGAGCACACAGGACACTTGAGATTCATCTTGCCTAATGCTAAATGTCTTAACATTTTCTCATGTTGTAAGTATTGTATACGAGTTAAGCACCTATTTTTACCAAAGGTCCTTAGTTCAACCTGAAATATTTAACTTAGTGACATCTAAGTTAGGATGATTTGTCCGACCCTTTGAAGAAAATGGTAGTGATACATCTTAAACTCTTTGGAAGTTTCATATGAACCAACTTCTTTTCATTGCTTTTTAGTGCTTTTGGGGTTAAATTGTTTCAGTAAAAGGCCTCTTTGTACAGAGTTCTTCCCTGTAAAGCCAGAACAAAGTTTACTGAATCTTGTGTCATCCAAGAATGAATAAAATTTAAGAGGAAATAATGTAACTTGTTTCATTCACCTTCTTACATTATGTTTCATGTAGGTCTGATGTTCTTTTCTTCTGGAATTACATATTTCACTAATTTAAATGGGAGCTTGAATGTATAAGGGATCCATTTCTATGTTTATAATATGAAAAATGCCAGCCTAGGTGTGAAAAGAGAAATTCAGGTACAAAACTGGGCTTGGAACCCACCTACCGTGCTATGGTACTCCTGTCTGAGATGGTCTGCTCCAACTGCATGGTCTTAATGACTCTATCAATGCTATGTTTTTCATTAAACAATCAAAACAAAATAGGCATACAACAACAAGATCAGATACTCCGGTTGCTGAATTTTGAACATTGTTACTCAAAATCTGGCAGGAATTATCATGAGAAAAGATGTAACTTTAAATGCTCCAGTAAGCCTTGTTTATTTAGAGACTAGCTTTGAAATAGTTTAACATATGGTTTCATGTCATACGTAGTCTCATTAATCTCTATATCTTTGGGACTGGAATAAAGCAAAGCCAAGTGTGAGAAGGCAGTCTGTATCCCCTGAGAGGATGGCCAGTGTACCACCAGTTTAGCTGACTCTGCTGTAGTGGAAGAAATGATGTGAACAGCTGTGTCAGCTGAGAGCGCTTTCTAGACCTCAGCTTTGACTGTTCTCTGGGCCTTTTTAGAAGTCAGCAAACTCTGATTTTGGCAGTTTCAGAAGGAATCTGAGTAGCTGTTCTTGTAACCTTGGTGATGGCTTTTAGTGAGTGAAGATGCAGATGTGTGTCTGAAATGGTCCAGAGTGCGAGCCATCTGAGCAGCGGAGCGGTACTTCATTTTTTGTTAGTCTCCAGAGAGATGGAGTTTGCTCAGACAAACAGACTGTACAGAGACCGAGGGGCTGGTGACATTCTTTTGTCAAGAGAACAATATGAATTATCTCATTGCTCAAAGTAAGAAATTTTAATACGCACTTTTGTTGCTTTTGGGTTTAGTGTTTTGTATGGAGATCTAAGGTACACAAGAGAAGGAAGGGAGTGTCTTTTATCAAACTAAGGCAGTTGTAAAAAATGGGCAGGCTTTTGGGCAAAAGGAGCTTTCATTAAATCTGACAGAGTAGGTTTTATTATATATGTCTTTAATTGATATAAGTTTGGTGGTTTGGTGTGTTTTTTTAAAAACTAGAACTGAGAAATCAAGAGATGTAGGGATTGTTTCCTGCAAATAATTTTTTTCCTGTTCGTAGTCACCATTATTGATATGTTTGAGTTTATTCTGGTGCTTCATGGTTGGGTGTTGCCACTCAATTTCAAGAAGCATATTTGCACGGTGGATGAGCATATCAGGTTTTAGAATGCATGCATGTGAGATGCATTGATTCTGAAGATGCCTCTGTGGGGAAGCATTAAAAACTACAGTTGGAAGGATATGTTGGCTGTAGAAATACCTTGAAAGCTTGGTTTTTGTTTTTGTTTGGTTTGTTTTGTTGGGGGTTTTTTTAGATTTGTTTTTCAGTCTCCATTTAATGTTTATTAGTCTATGAGACACTTGTTTCTGGTTCTGAATTTGGTGAAATTTGGCATATGGGATGTTGTTTAAATTGTAATGGGAGGACTTTTTCAAAGTTTTGTGTATAAGTTGTTGGCTAGCTTTTAGAAAGATGTTTGACTTTTTCCAACATCAGATGAGTGTAGAAAAGTGCTTCTGTCAAAAAAAAGAAAAAAAACAAAACGAACCTCCCCCCAAACCTAAACACCTCACTCCTGTCCAAGTATCCTGTATACATATATTGCCTGTATATGAAAATATAAATATAGAATTTTTAAAAAGGAAAATAGAATGGTACTGTATCCCTGCTATGTAGGAACGTAGTGAATCAGTTATTCTTGCTAGTAGTACTGTACTGGCATCGAGAGGCTACGCAGAAAACAGGGAAAACTGTTACAGCAGATGCACAAACACCAGTGTAAAGTATAATCCTTGCCTCATGAATTAACAGTCTAAATAAGTAAGTCAGACTAACAGGAAGTGACAAACATGTAATGTTCAGTATGGTGGTTTTCAAAAGCCCTTTTAAATCCTGGATTTCTTAAAATACTTTAGTGGAAAGGTTTGTAACACTTTATTTGATACAATGAAGATATTAATGGGCTAGGAGGTAAGGCACAAGTGGATAGTATAAAAAGAACATCCGAAGTTTTATCTATTAAACAGGTTTTTCCAGTCTGGTGGGGTTTTGTTTGTTTGTTTTGCATGGTATTTGAACTGTGCATTCTGGATATCACTTAACTTTCCCTTGCAACAGTTTTCCAGCTTCAGCTATTATATGACCATAAAGCTGTGCTTTTGGATGAGATTTAAAATTTCTTTTTACAATTTGTGAGCTGTGTCTTTGTGTGTTCAGAAGGCAACTACCATAGTTTCTCGAACTACTGCTTTACATATGAGGATTTGGAAGTGATTAAGTTATAAAAGCTGCTATGAGTAACAAACTAGAGTCTCTTTTCTCATAGTTTGAAACTCTAATCACTTTAGAGGAAATTTTTTTCAAATACAAATTGTTTCTATGAATACTACAATATGGCTTTCAGTCTCCAACCAAGGCACTGTAAAGTATATTTGCAGTAAGAAAGATCATTCTTCAAGGTGGAGAAAGTGAATGATTGTTTTTTCCTCCCTTCTGTGTCATGCAGTTCGGAGAGATGATGTTAAGGAATGGTGAAGGGGAAAAGGGAAGACAAGACTTGTGTGCGCATACTCGTTCCTTGCTGCAGCACTGCTTCAAGAAGTTGTGAGCTTTTTAAACCGATATGTAGAATTCTGCTAAATCACAATTCTATTGCTCAAAACTGCGATAGCATCTAGAAGAGTCACTAACAGTAAAATTTGATGATACTGATTTGATGAGACATGATAGTAATGTTAGTTTTGCACCTAGGTTCTGAGGTTGTCCGCTGCTTTTGTTAATGATGGAGTGTGCTGTGGCATTTAGGACTTAGTATGGCAAAGTGAATATAGCCATATCCCCGTGGCTATTCTGCCAGCTCTCAGAATATCTTCCAGGAATGAACGGTGTCTCATCTCTGTCCTG
Source organism: Pterocles gutturalis (assembly GCF_000699245.1). NCBI lineage: Eukaryota > Metazoa > Chordata > Aves > Pterocliformes > Pteroclidae > Pterocles > Pterocles gutturalis. The sequence goes on along the minus strand of NW_010108074.1, from coordinate 31,318 downwards.
GTTCCCCATCCTCCCCTCTTCTCCCATTTGTCCTGACAAGAAAAGGGTAGCATCCATGATGCATGCCAGTGTGGCACATCACAGCACCAGCACCTTATGGTGCGCTGCTGTCCGTGACTAGGTAAGTCGCAGTGTAGTTTTATGTCCTTAGTGAAACAAAAAGACCTCTGGCCTTCAGAAGTCATCATCTGAGCAGACAAATTTGTTATTAAATGTAAATACCATGTTTGTCAGCACACACAGGCGGTATGTAGATCTGTGTGATGTGTTCTGTATTCACAACTGGTTTCTCTGAAGAAGCTGCTCTTGATTAGGCTCAGTAATAGTATAGACAAACCTTCAGATTGCTTGAGCAATCTAAACTGAAGCCGGTCTTAATAAGTCTTGTTGAAAGAAAGAAGGGAATCTCTGAAGATTTGTGTCCGACTACTCCACTAGGAGCTGCACACAAAAAAGCCAGTTGATTTCAGGGGTGTGCCAAGCCCATTTACAGAGAGCACATGCATTTTTCTGAGCTTACAGGTCAGTATTGATCTTTGAAATGTTTAACTGGAGTGCGTGTGTAAATTCTGGTGTTTGGGATTTGTATAGAGGAGCACGCTACAGTGAAGTCAGCTGCAAGTGTGTATCTTGAGGTACATCAGATGCTCTGTAACTTTTAAATATTTCATTTGATATGTCCATAATGATATCTGAATATATATATATATATATAAAAAAGTGTGTGTGTATAAAACTTTCCAAAATCACTGTGAAGTGATGAAGTTCAGTCTGACGTAAATCTTTTGTTGTGGTTTGACCCACTTGGCAGTGAATACCACTCAGCCACTTGCTCACCCTCCCCCTTCCTGGGGAATGGGGGAGGGAATTAAAGGGGTAAACGGAAAAGAGACTTGTGGATTGAGATAAGAACAATTTAAGAACTAAACTACAACAAAACTGAAAACAATATAGATAATAATGATAGTAATAATGATATACAAATATACAAATGAGTGATACACAGTGCTACCTGTATGCTGCTCACTACCCAAAGACCAAGGTCAAGCCCGTTCCCAGCTAACAATCATAGAGAAGAGAGAGGCCCAAAACTGCAATCTGGAAAAGAGAAGAGCCTGAGAGTGCAAGAGACAGGGAGAAGGAGGCAGCTGAGTGAGAGAGAGAGCGGGCACTTCCAGACAGATCCTCATCTATATGCTGAGCATGATGTTCATTATATGGAATATACCGTTGGCCATTTTGGGTCTCAGTCCTAAACCTGAGGTTGAATCCTAAGCCAGTAGTTCTAGGCTATGCTACCTCCCAGCTTGTCGTGCATCTGCATACACTGAGAAGCTGAAAACTCCGTCACTGTCCTGGCAACAACTATAAACATCAGTATGTTATTAGCTGCCTTCTCAGTACAAGTCGAAAACATAGCCTCTTAGTAGCTACTGTGAAGAAAGTTGACTGTATCCCAGCTGAAACAATCTTAGCACTTATTGTTAAAGTTTATGAAAAAATGGTTTTGTGTCAATTAGCATAATAGGTCAAAGGTGTTTTGGTTGTTTTTTGGTTTGTGTTTATTTTTTTTTCTGAAGAGGGCAGTTGGTGTCTTTTCTCTCAAATAACGTTGTTCACTTGAACACCAATGTTCAATACTAACTGAAAGCCTTGAGCAAATGCAAAGAATAAACTCATCTGTTGCTTTAGATAGATATTACTGCAGCCATATGACTTGAGTCACAACTGGGAAATATGTTTTGCAACAGTTGAGAATAAAAGCTGTGTCATTAGAAAACAAAGCAAAAATTGTGTGGCCTACTGATTTTAGTGGTGTTTATCCAAGAAATTTAATTTAGATGAGTGACTTTTTTCCAAATTTAATAATCTTTCCAAACAGTTAAGTGTCAAGAATGTATTGCCCTCCCTGACAGCCTGATAATCATTGCTCTACACACTGGGATAGCACTTGTAAACCAGATAAAAATAATGTTTTTTCAGTGTGCTGCATCTTTACCATGCCAAATGTAGCTTGAGGCTATTGTATTTTTCAGGATGTAAAATTTTTCTGCCTTTAGAATTGTAGTTATTTATTAGAGGCCATGTCTGGCTGTTTTCCTGCCATCTGCTCCAGCAGAAGCCTGGGTAAGTTCTGGACAGAGAAACACCTTGCTGGCCTCAGCAGCTAAGGTGTGAAGGTGGTGGAGAGGTTCACAGCCTGGGAGGGAAGGGAGGTGAGGTGGGAGCAGGATCAACTTGGGGTGCTGAAATATTGCAGTAGGTACTTCTTACTTTGTACTTTTTTCTGAAATCTTACTTTAGGAAATATTTCTTACTTGATTTTGAGAATAGAGAAACTGTTTTCAGTAGTTCCCTGTAAAATTCTACCAACAATATTTTGAAAACTTTGTTTCCGTCTTGCACATCTGTAATCACTTCTGTTTTTCACATAATGTTCAGATCACTGCATGTTAATGGCAGTTAGTTGAACTAAAGAAATAGTGACACTTTTATTGTATCCCCCTTTATCTCCTGGAAGTTAGCTCTCTCTTTCACCACTACCCTGCTCATGCATCCTGCATCTTCTCCCATGTTCTCAGTGCAGAAGCTTTCAGCTCTGAGTTACTGGCTGCAGACATCTGAAAGCAATCAGTCTTCTGTTCTTGTTTTTTGTGTATTTTTTTGCTGCTATTTGATAATGCTACACAAGAAGATATTGAAAGTCAAGGGGCAGGGGACTGAAGCCATGAGCTGCTCTCAGTAAGGTCAGTAAGAAGCAGGTGGTGGTCATGCTCCTGTGTGAAGGGCAGGGAAGGGGACGGTAGCAGGGACTGTGCTGCGTAGCTTGGAGAAGTTGGGCACTCTCCACTTTTGTTATCTGCAGCTTTTATTTAATTAATTAATTAGTTTAATTCTTGTCATCTGCTTATCTTCTGTGAGCTTAATTGCTTGGCAAAGTCTTTGCTTTACTGTGCATTAACAGCTGCTGGGGTTTCGCACTGAGAACATTGCATTTGTTAATGCTTTTGCATTACTGTTTTCTCCCTGGTCTCATAAGCTAAGTTGAAGCACAAGAAGTGAAAAACACTTCACAGCAATGCCAGGTGGAGGGGTCTTGATGAGTTCCTGATAATCTTTGTGTTGCACTGTTGGCACAGAGGAAGGCTGGAGAGCAACTAGTAGAGTCCATGTTCTGTGAACTAATTCAGAGATGATTCCTCTGAAGGACACCCAACTGACAGAGTTCTGTGCCCGAACAGCTGGAGCTGAAAGGTGGTGGGTTTTTTTCATGCTGACTTTGATAGAGTAAATGCCCAGCTTATCCAGGAAAATACATCTAAGGAATACCTATTAACACTGTAAGCACCTGTATCTTCATCATGACAATCCATAAGATCATAAGATCTTGCTAATTAGAATAATAATTTAAAATCCATGGAAAGGAACAAAGTATTATGGTTTAAACTAATTTCATGCTCACTCTGTAAATTCCCATGCACAATAGTGAAGATTGAGTCATAGTCATAGCCAATGGCACTTAACACTCCCTTCAGGTCATCACATCCGTTGTGAATGCAAGAGTTGCTATCTCCCAGTTTATAAAGCTGGAAAATGAAGTGTAATGAGCTAGAGCTGAGATGAAAGCTATCCAACATGCAAGAGGTGGGAAATGTGAAACTGAGGTCTGCCATCTGCTATGTGGGACTGAACATCCTGCCATCATTGATGGAATGTCAGATCCCTCGTGGTAGGGGTTTTCATATGGTCTCTGTCAGCTGTTGGAAGGTCTGTTAATTTTATGTAAGGTACTGTTGTGTGCTCTAGCACAAGGAGAGGAGGTTTGCTACTGTGTCTAGGCTTGTCTGCTGGCCAGGAAAAACTATTGCAGTGTTAGAGACCAGGTCAAACCACAGCTGTGGAGTTTGCATTGGCTCCCTGAGTAGGAGCCTTGCCTTACAGCAAGACTTCCCTTGATTTTCTTACTGGGCTAGATCAACGGATACTAACTGACACTCTGAAGCGGAGAAGAGGCACAGCTACTCCCATTGACAAGGTGGGTATTTTGTTAGTGATGCTTCCCACAGAATGGTAGTTGTTGAAAATAGTCATGGAACCTAGTTATACCTGAACAGATGCATTAAGAAACAGAGGACATCAACAGGATAAGGACTGTTGGTTAGTTGTACGCTCTGCCTTATTTTTCCTACGGCTTATATTTATACAAATATTTGCAATAGCAGGTGAGATGATTCTAGAAAAATTGTTCTTGGCTGGTTGGAGACTTCTACATTTGAGGTTCCAGTAACACCTCTCTCTGGGGCAGGCTTGAAAGTGTGTTGGGTGAGATTGATTCTGCTTGAGAAATAATGACGCTAGTGTGTAATTTTGTCTTGTTCCTTGTAGTTCCAATGACTGAGAAACTGCTCTGCAATATGGAGATTATAATGGGTCTCACAGCAGAGAATTGGAAGAACACAGTCTGGAGCTAGTAGTGCATAACTTAAAGTCCAGGGGTAGGAAATAAATTTAATTATGGAGATGATGTGTTTTATGGAGGGCAAGGTGCTTCTGAATAATTTTGAAGTTTAATGCCTTCATACTGTGACCTTATATAGTAGGTAAGGATATTACATGTAAACTTACTGCTATGCTAGAAGACTTATAAGATTTTTAAAATGCAAAATTACTGTCCTCTCCTTACTTCTAATAAAAAAGTCACTTAACTCAAGAATGATTATTACATGAAGCATTCGTTAGCTTGTGATAAAATGCTTAATGGCCATAGTAATACATTTTATTCATTCTGTTTCCTTTCTCTGAACACTTTATTGATGAATGAGTTTGCCCTTTCAGTAGAAGGTATTTATACTAAATAATTTTATTGCCATTAGAAAATTCCAAAGGAAATATTTCTGCAAACATTGCTGTTGATTCTTATTTTTTTAGAAATGAAATATGACACATAAGAGTTGTAAATATATGTATTTTTTTATTGTAGAAGCTTTATTGAATTCAGAGACTTGTTTTGAAAATGACAGATGTGGAAAAAAACATGTAATTACCTTCAACTTCAGAAAAATACTGTGCATAATTATTTGAATCATGTATTTATATACACATGCCAGGTGTATCATGTACCTTAGTCTTTCATACCTGACTTTCACGTAGACTAGCCCACTCCGTGGGAAGTCTGCTGAGGTCTGAGTGGTTTCTGTGTGGTTTCACACTCAGTGCTGAGCATTGCAGGTGACTGACCTGTAGGAACTGCCTGTAGGTGTGAAATATCCCATGTAGTGGTTGTGGTGGTGTGAAAAGCTTCCAGGAACAGCTGCAGCTGTGCTCTGGGGCAGCACCCAGTGCCATCAGCAGCATGGCCATTAAGAGTCCTGTGGTTGGTCTGGAGGGACTTGTGGGTATGGAGAGAGAAAATCAAAGTGTACAGAACCGTGGTTTTATATGTGTAACAATAACAATAAAAGGAAGGCTGAGGAACAGGATGATGAAACTAGTCTGAATGCAGATGTGAGACTGATAAAGGATGTAAAATTGGAGAAACTCAGTTAGTGCACAGTGAAATACTGTTTAAATTGTAGTGACCTTATGAATGAATATTGTCCTCTGATTTCATGTGCTGTGCAGCAGCAGTGAGAACCAAATGATGATGGCTCTTTCCTCTGGCCTCACATGCCCAGGTGCGAAGTACAAGCTCGCCTGTTAAATCTGCTTATGGAAATACTGAAACTGGGAGGCAGTGCTATAACTTATGCTGTCCTACAACTGTGCTACTGATTAAGTATTTCTGCTTTTCATGTCAGAATGGAACTTTCACTCCACATATTTTGTCCTTAAAGAATACAGACAGTTTTCAGCAGCAGGTTCTACAGGCCATGCTCCATGACTCTAATTCATTGAGATCTTGACTTGCCCATAATACAGACATGCCTCCCTACCTTCTCTTTTTTTGATTTAGTTTATTCAATAATGCTAGCTGCTGGTGATATTTAATGAAACAGTTTAATTACTGTTTGTTGATCCTATCAGGAAGTTTCCTTTGGGTTGGTGAGACATTTCTAATCCAGCTGTTTAATATAGGCTCATGGCTGATTAGAATTTTGAAAATATTGTAAGAGCATTGAAAATACAGATAATAACACTTAATAATAGTTTTAATGCTAATCAAGCTATTTTCATTTACATATATTACCTGAAAAACTAATGTAAGCCAGCACTGATTGGCAGTGACAAGGGTTAGTTTCAGGTCCTAGGGGTCCTTTGAAAATTATGAAACAATTGACTTCTCTGGGTGTGGACATCAAAAAATCTGGGAGGCAAAGCTATGCTGTTTAGTCATTCAGTGAATCAGATTTACCTGTTGATAACAAATGTGTTAATGAATGTGTTTTAACAAAAAAGAATCTTCTGGAAAGCATGGTAGGAAAACTAACAGTGGTGAGACAAGACCAGTTGCTTGTTAACCTCAGCTGCCTCCCCTCCTGCTCCATCAGTCTGCCGTCACTAAACTCCTCATTAGGTCTCCTGGGGCAGTACCTGCAGCATCTGACCTATATGGTTTGCCTGCAATTACCCCTCATTTACAGGTTGTGCAACATAGAAGAGTCCCCCTGGCTGGCAGGCTGATTTGTTGCTTCTGGAAGGGGCTGTCAGCTGTTGGGAATTTATCCTGCCTTTAAATAGTTGCTGTTGTTTTTCAGATTAGGTCCTAGAGTGCTCATCTCTGAGGCTGTGTAGCCAGCTGCTGCCCTTGTCCTTGCTTGGGCTGGAGTTGTGTAGTGGTTTTGGACTTGGACAAATGCTGTAGCAATTCCTAGGATCTACATCAGTGCTTAGGCAAAAACAGAATATGTCTTGGATGATTCTTGTTTTATTTTTTTCTCCATGTTTAAGAAGCAACCCAAAAGCTTCCTGGAGTCCATCTGTGTTTTCACTACTAGTGCTGCAAAATACAGTGAGGGTGCTGTAGGGTGTATCCAGGTTGACATGCTTACCCTAGCTGTAATAGGTACAGGTGCATTGCCTGTATGCTTTGTCATATAGCTGTCATATTTATGTTTATGCCAACTTTAAAACTTTGTTAACCTTAACAGATATGCTTCACCACTTTCACAGCTCATGCACGTAAAGAAAACCTGTTTAGGCCTGGGTAATTATTTGCTGATTCACCTGCCAATGCTGACAAAATTACTGTTCCAGTCTTTAGTTCTGTAGGAAAATACACATCTATATATATGCAATATGCAGTATATGTATGGGGTATGCATATGGTACATATAGTATGATATAAAGTGTCTGTTTATATATTTACATTCATGGATCTCATATAAAATCACTGTGAAACTATGTAACATAAAACATGTAAATGTTTATTGGTTAAATTCTAACATGTCAATGAGAAGAAGAGTTTTGCCACTGACTCTTCTCTGACTCTTCACTCTATGTATTTAATATCCTGTTTGTTGGTACATCTCTAATCTTGTACATACACATGTGTAGCTTTTAAAACCAGGTGAATGTAATTGCAGTACACATGAACAATGTCAATATTAAATATTTCTATAAGTTTTTTTTTTTTTCAAAATCGGGGCCCCAAGCATCATTACAAATGATCTTGTAATGATATACTACTTTAAATGTAGAAGGATGAAGGTTAAGAAGAAAAAAAATAGGATTGGTCTTTTTGTTTATTTTAGGAGATTTATGATGAAGTAAAAGCTTCCATTCACAGGCAAAGCATGTGTGTCTGTTCTTTCCATTTGGAAACAGCAATATCTAATCCTTTCTCCTGTGTACTGGAGGACTGGAAGTGTTGTAAACTTTCCCGAGTTTTCACTTAAGTATATGTTTTTATAACCTGTACCTTTTCTTCTTGGTCAGCTTATCCAGAATTTGAACCAAGTGGATATTAATAAAAATATTAAAGATTTCTGAAAGTTCAGAAAGACCCACAAACAAAAAACCCAAACCTCCTCTTCATTAATTGAATCTGAATACATTATATCTTCATTATATCATTACATATTCATTATATCTTCATAGTTGTTTCTAAAAGTCATTGATCAAAACAGGGCAGAAAAGAACCGGTATATTTATGGTAAGGAAACCTAGAAAATAATAGTATGTAGAAAAACGTCTTCATATCCTCTACAGATTTCCGCTTCCGCCCTCCCCCCCCCCTCCAAAAAAAAAAGGATGCAATTATTTATTTTTAATGTGATTTTTATAAATTTCAATTACGATTAATTTTGATAAGCTTCTACCTATTGTGATTAAGCCTGGCCTCTCTATATTAACCATTATAGTGAGAGAAATTATTTGTATTAAAATACTTGAAAAACAAGTTGGTATCAACCTATTATGTGTAGGTACCATTTGTAACATGTTTGTTGACTTTTATAATTGCAACTTAGTCAAATGATTTATAATGGTATGAACCATTCAGAAGGCTGTTAATGGCACTTGTCTTGTAAAATGAGCCAAAAATCATATGTCTGAAATTTGTTTTTTTATGAATGCCGTGAGAATCGACAGTAGCCTGGACCAAAGCAATAATACAGAGTGGAGCCAGACAGACTGAATCCTGTGTTTGAGGGTAATACGAAAGGTTATTGTCCACCCTTTCCTTAATCTTCCTGTACCAGAGAGCACAGATAAGGCATTTTCAAGCCCTCTTCTATCTATTGAACAGTGGCAGCCATTCATCAGGATCTGGCCATTTACTTGTCACAATAACGATCTTGCAATACAGTAAGGAAATTCATAGTTTGATGTATGTGCTTTTGGGTTAACTTTAATTAACTGTGCCAGATTACTGGGTCAAAAGTTTGACGGACTTGACTGCATGCTTTTTTAATAAACATTTTGAAAATCTAAGATAACACAAAAAAGGTCAGAATGGCATTATCTGAATAGCTTGATAAATTTTATGGTAATGCAACAAAAGGAATATACTGGAATCTTTTACGTGAAATTACATCTTCTAGCTGCCTGCGCATAACAATGTGGTTAGTTAAGTTCCTAATTAACATGAAAAATAAGTTATTTGGTTTTCATCCTGAAATGTATTTGCTTTCATCCAGATATGTGTGCAGGCTGCATTTATCTGTTACATTAAAGTTTCTATTTCATTACTTATTTGTAAGGATAAGCCCTCGTTGTCAGCAGGGAAGCCTAAAAACTTTGGTTCTTTTAAAGTGTTCATCAGCCTCAAGTCCTTCCGAGAAAATACACTTTCACTGTGCATCCAGTACCCTCTGGAGCAGTTAGTATTTCAGACTGAAATAATTGCTACCAGAGTTGCTATCTCAGAGCGTGTTTTCTCACATTGGAATGGACAGAGGATCTAAAGACATGCTAGAAATATTATTTGAAAATTCATTTGCTTGAGGGAAAAAACCCCAACTTCCACCAATTTCCAGATCAAACATTTAAATTGACAGATGTGACTGTAACCAGTCTGAAAGGAGGGTGTGGGTTACTCCTGTTTATGTTAGTGGCAGTTGAATTCAAGTCTGAAATGCAAAATTTGGTCTGTGGTACACATCTGTACTTTGAGGGAAAACATTCTGTCCCTGTAGTAAGCAATACGAAATACTTCACAGCAATCCTGCAGTTAAACAATGCAGGATGTGGCTGGATTTTAGTAAGGATAGTCTATGGAGAGCTTGGATTTTCTTTTGCTGTGTATGCAGTGTCAGACATTACCTAGGAAGTTACAGCTGGCTTTTTTGGGGCCTGAAGTTGCAAATTAGAATCTCTAATTCTCTCTGTGTCACTGCGTTGTTTCCTATTTTTTCACCTACAGCATTTCTGGAAAAAGGAAGCTGCTATGAACACTCCTGCCTGGCCCAAGAAAATTTTGTCATGAATGGACAGAAAATGTTTTACAGTTTTCTGTCTAAATCATTCTAAAAGATTTATCTCTCTGCCGGAGTCTGCTTGTGTTGGAGATGGCAGCACTATCTCCTCTGTTCCTTGACTTTGCCTTTGATCAGTGGGTTTAGGGAAGCATTGTTTTTGTAGCCTAGACAGATAATTTTTCTTCCAACTCTGTATTAAACTAGTGCTTCTAGGGTGGGGGAAGCATAGTCTTCGAAATCACCATTTATAGATGAAATTTAAATAACTCATAAATACAAGGATTAGTCACAGTTGGATCCAAATGCTAGTTTGGACAGTACCAAGTTGTCCAAAGTCATTTCTTGTCTGTCTTTGGGTGCAGAGTTCTTTCCAGTTTCCCTACGCTATATGGCTGTGTTGAGCCATTTAATCTTTTGTCCTGTGAAGATTTCGAAGTTTTACATCAAAGGCTTTGACTAGAATATAGCCAAAATGTCATTTAGCATTTTTCAAACCCATCAAATGACTTGGTACATTTAATTCCACCAGATATAAATGAAAAACAAATCAACAGATTAATGGAGTAAAACAACCTAAAAGACTATAAACCCCACCAGGAGCCTCTTCCCAGTAGAAGCTGGAAGAATGTAGTGGGGAAGGTCCGTGTTTTCTCTGCTCTGACCTTCTTCCCTTGGCTCTGGATACTCATCAGCTGCAGAAAGGACCTGGAGCTTGATGGACCTTTGGCTTCAGTCACCACAGTTCTTATGGGAACATTTTGTGTTTGCTGGGGTTTTGGTCAAATCACACTCATTAGCAGTGAAGTCCCACTGCTGCCCAGGGTGTATCTGTACAAGCGCCTGACATCCTACTGCAACAGCCGGGCTTCCTGCTCCAGCTCTGCCTCGACTGTGCTGGCGTATTCAAACCCAAATGTCTGTTTTCATTTTGTAACCCTATGATAACCTTAAAACAAATGGTTTTTCTGTAGGCCACTGTTTCCAGTGCCAAAGAATTAAATTTTCCTAGTTAACTTCACAGGATGTCTAGGCGGGTGGTGCTTTTTTTTTTTGTTTTAGTTTAGTAAAAAAATACTGTTTTCTCTATTGGGGTGTTACTGAAAATATTAAAACATGTTTCAGTGTTCTTTCCTTATCTGGCATGATTGATAAAAGACAACTTTTTAAGACTTACTGGTGAAGGTATCATCCTCTTCTGAGGGATCCTGGATGAGGTTCCTGTCTTGTGTGTTGTCTGTTTTACGTTATGTTTTAGTAGTATCCAAAGCCTGTTGCAGCTAAACCTGGCACAGTGACTTCCTTCAGTTGGGAATGCTACACACAAATTATACTGTACATTCTGCTGAGCCCAATGTCCCTGTACAAAACATTTAAAAATGTAATTGCTCTTTAACTGACTCCTAAAATCTTGACTGCAGATACTGGTAATACCAGTATTTAATAAAGAAGACTCTTTGGTCAATATGTAAGGGAATTTTGCCTGGTGACAACTGGAGAATGATAAGCAGTGGCAAAGTTTTTTGTTATATACAACACTTGTTGAGTTTGGAAGCAAACTCTGAAAGAACCCTAATGGTTTTTTTTCCGTGTTCGCTGACTTCAGCACTCTCATTAGGGCTGATGTTTCACTGATACCACTGGCAAAAATTATAGGGGAAGGAGAAAAGCCAAAGGGGCTGCCATTCTGCCGCACTAGCCATTGTGAAGGATGCCCTGGGAAAGTTTGTGAACACCAGCATCTGTACAAGCAATGCATTTTGCTTGCATAGATAGCCAGCCTCCTGTTGACTCACTGGGGAGTAACAGTAAAAGAGTAACGCCACCAGTTAGCAATGAGGCTGATGTTACTTAGTGTCTTGGACAGGAGTATAATTTATGTTTAAATACAAAAGTCCTGGAAAGCATTTTATAAATTGTGCCAGCAGATTCACTGGAAATGTCATCTTTACTTATTCAAAAAAAACATTTATAATGTATTATTCTTCTAGTTCATGGTTAAAAATGGTACATATACACTTCAGTGAAATGTGAGTATCAAGATCTGAATGGATGACGGGATGTCTTCATTACAGAACTAAGAGCATCGTTGTCTGTACGGGGATATCTGAGCTGTAACATCATGTCAATTAATGTATGAAAAGTTCGACTGATGGGAAAGTGTGTAGCGAGTAGAAACAATAAAAAATAATTAAGACAGGCAAGTGGGTGGTTCTAGGGGTGCATATCCTGGTTCACCAGACTGCCATGGTGAACATCTGTAAGAGAGCATTGCCTTCTGTAGGCTTTCAGAATGGCTCAGTAGCCAAACACATTGTCAGATTTATGATGTTTCCTGAAGTTAGAAAACAACAGTGCCATATTCTAAGCAATAACAAATAATAGTCTGCATAAGTTAAAAGGTTTGTTGATTTTATTTTCCTAAAATAAAATTCTGTGATTATGTTTTTAAAAAGCAGAAGAGAACACTTACTATATGGAACTGTCATGAAAATAAATATAATCTGCTTCTACCTCCATTGAAACTCAGGCTAAACTCTGCTTGCCCTCAGCTCGGAAGGGACCAGTTTTGGTTTTTGTGGGTTTGTTTTTTTATTTTTATTTTTATTTTTATTTTTTTTTAAAAAAGGACCTCTTGAAAATCCTGATTGGTTCAGGGCTGTATTTTGCAGTTCATAGACTCTACTGAAATCAGAGATGGTTATTTAACCCTGTGACAGATGGAGCCAGGATGTCTGTATCATCAAAGAGAGGAAAAGTGGAATGTGAGTGAGCACAGAAGTTAGTAAATATGAGAGTAATTGGAGTGGGCTTGCTGAGAGGCTAAGGAAGGATACATTACTGTCACTCTTTTTTCAGCTGTCAGCTTTGAAGCCAGCTACTGGTCTGTGGAAGTGACCTCTCCAGCCTAAGCTGAAAGAGGTTAGAGGGTTATGTAAATGCACAGTTTTATATAAACCTTTCAGGGACACCTATCCAGAGTGTTTTTCGTGATGACAGGACAGATGTGCTTCTTGCAGAGGATGAACTAGATGATCTGAATTTGTCTTTACTTGTGAAGGTATTATACAGCTTAATCTTGGTTGTGTGCTGGAACTACAGCTGTGGGATTTGGGAGGAAAGGGGTTGTCTTTTTTCTATCTTCTCAAATGGCAGAGTTGGACAGAATGTGCTAGGTTTACCTTTCTTCTGAAAAAAAAATTATATTAGAGGACTACTGAATTGTTGCAATTTGAGCAATTGTTGGTCTGTATTTGTCCCTCTGAATATTTTCTTGTGAGTTTGTACCACATCTTGAGATGGCATAAAATAGGTCTCGAGAAGCATAAGACAGTAGTTGACATTTCTTAATCAAATTCCCAAAGCTGATATTTGATGGGTCACATCTTAACCTGGCTTTCTGATTTCTCAGTTTAAGTTGTCTGTTTCCAGGCATCATCTTCAGTTTGTTGGGGAATTGGCTTAATGTTGCTTTGGAGCGCACAGGGGATCTCGGGAACACTGGTCGCAGGTGTAGCGTTGGAGGTGGTGTGCACGCCATCAGTGGGTGTCCGACAGCCTCCTGGAGCCATTCTTTAGAGTTGGTGGCACCTTTCCAGTTAGAGCAAGTTAGCTGGCTTGCCTGCCTTTGTGTACAAAAGCTGTGTGAGTAGATGACTCTGTGGAGAAGGAGTAGGCAAATTGCCTAAAGAGATCTGGTAAAGGAGGAAGAAGATTCTGGCAGCAGGTGAGAGGTTAGGCTACCTGGAAATACTTGCTAAGGAAAAGGTTTTATCCTTTCTATCCTGTCATTTAAAAAATACGCAGTGGCTGTATGCCATCCCTAGCCGCATCCTCTGTCCCTCCCAGTATAAGCAGGTATTTAGCAATGTGTGTCCCCTCCCAGGCCTCTGCCCTCCTGGTTTGAGGACAAGAGGTGCTGGCAGTGGCTCGGTCAGCAGGCAGGCTGCCTGTCCTGCAGCTGGAGTTCTGCTGCTCGTTTGTGCTTGTTTGACTGCCGCTAACAATATCTCGATTAGAATATGAACATTGCCTAAAATTGTGGAAATAAAGAACTGGGGTTAGCAAAAATGTAAACTGACCTTCAGGTTGGAGAATGATTGTGGACAAGTGAGGCAACAGTGCAGAAAGCCCTATGGTGAGTGTGAGAAGCAGCAGGTTCAAAACACCATGTAGTGGAAAACAGACAAAACCTGAAGGTCAGTAGAATGTAAAAGCAAAACTGAGATGATGTAGTCCTTGGTAATAAATTGGGAGCTTGCATACAGGACGGGGGGGATTTGCTCTCAGCAGTGCTCCTCCTTCAGCAAATCAGAGTACGTTTGGTATGTTTCAGCGCGCCGTCCCGATCCCAGTGGGCCAGAGACCAGCATAAAATCACAGCTTCCACGTTTAATTAAAATTGATTACTGCTTCAAGAACTAGTTAATAAAAGAAGGGGGAAAAAACATCTGGAAGGCTTGGCTGAACTACTGGCTTTCATATAGGTAGCCTTGCTCATGATGAGCAGAAAAAATAGTTCTGCTTAAGGTAGGGCTTAAGTTTAAAATTTACCTTTAAAGTTAGCCTGAAAGAATATGTTTATTTTTCTTGTAGAACTTGAAATTTCCTGTACTAAACAAACACATTGGACTCGAGGACACTTCAAATCGTGAACTTCTTGAATTATCAGCATAGCAGAATGAAAGATCTCCATTCCTGTCCTGAGAACAGTGATAGATGTGAGAGACCCTACAGAAGTGCCCATTATCTATCTTCCTCTTTTTGTCAAAGAAACAGAGTGCCCCAGGTCAATTCTGGAAGTTAAGAACAAAGAAAAAAGCAATTAACTATTCATTACTTGTTCTTGAGAAAATAATTAGCAATTATTTTTTTTTGCAGAAGAAAAATGTGTTTGAAAACAATGCTCAGAATACAGGACAAGTTGCCATGTGTTATATTTACTGTTTTGAGTGAGGGAACTGAAGGGGAATATAAACTGTTTCTTGGGTTTTTTGTGCATGTCTGTATGAGTATAGTTATTTTACAGAAAGATTTGTTGGCATGTAATCTTCCATGAATCATAATAGGTTTATAAAAATAAAATTAAATAAGTGAGGAATTTGCCAGAAAAGCAGTGAAGTGAGGAACTGGCTATTGAATTAATTACAGTTTGAATGGAAGATTTAAGAAATATCTAGTGTATCTTTTAAGTTCTGTGCCAAGTTTTGTACCCACAGTAACAGCATTTTGCAAAAGGCTAAAAATCCAGCCAAGTAATGCTTAAGCTAATAACATGTGTCTATGCATGACAGCAGCAGCACTACTGAACTCTTTCTGTGGGTTTTCCTGTATCCTTACCATGCCATAAGCCGCTTCTGTTTTTTCTGGTGTTCAGTGTTCAGAACTTATTCCCAACATCCATTTGATTTCAGTTTTAAATAAGTTTTTGAACACTGAAGAATAAGTAGCAGCATCTGTTTAATCTAATTCATGATATAATTTCCATTTCATGCATCTCTGAAAGGATCAAAATGTCAGGAAAGCAAAAATTATATTAAGACCAATCAAATAACACATAGCCGTGCTGAACTCCTTAGAAAGCTAGAAGTGCTCATAGAGGAAATGTACCCTTGAAGTGATTTGCTAGTGTCTGGTACACGCTTACCTATTGCCCCTTGCAAGAGAATTTCTTTATCTCTGTTAAATGTATTTTATCACAGCTAACCGCTACAAAAATTGGAGTTTTATGAAAATTAGATATGAGATCTGGCTTTCAAGGATCAGGTGAGACCACACCTTTTGAATTCAAAGAACTAATAACTCACATAGGGATATGCTGATGGAAGACAAGCATGTAAAGACATGTTTAGGTTTAAAGGTATGGATGGTTTCTGAACACTAAACATTTCCCACCCCCTGAGCTGTATACAACCTCTACTCAGACTAAATGTTGTAAAGTAAGACTGAAGATGGACCAAATTAAATAATTCTACTTCATAGAGTAATAGAGTTACAGAATCATTTAGGCTGGAAAAGACCTTTAAGACCATCAAGTCCAACCATAAACCTAACACTGCCAAGTCCACCACTAAACCATGTCCCTAAGTGCCACATCTACACTTCTTTTTAATACCTCCAGGGATGGAGACTCAATCACTTCCCTGGGCAGCCTGTTCCAATGCTTGAGAACCCTTCCAGTGAATAAATTTTTCCCAATATCCAATCCAAGCCTCCCCTGGCACAACCTGAGGCCATTTCCTCTTGTCTTAGCACCTTTACTTGGGAGAAGAGACCGACACCCACCTCACTACAGCTTCCTCTGGGGTAGTTGTAGAGAGTGATAAGGTCTCCCCTCAGCCTCCTTTTCTCCAGGCTAAATAACCCCAGTTCCTTCAGCCACTCCTTGTAATACTTGTTCTCTAGACCCTTCATGTTTCAGTCTTCACATTTCAACCCAGCAGAGAACTTTTGCATCTCAGATGGGGAGACCAGCCACTCTTCAGTGACAGTTGGCCATTGCCTGACTGTACCAGAAGGACATAAATCCAGTCTAAACTATGAGTGATTTTAGAGCCCTTTAGCTTGCTGTTAGAGCCCTTTAGCTTGCTGTCCACAGTGCAGGCTTGTCTTCAACTGTTACCTGGCAGGTTTAATTGCCTATTGTAATAGAAATCTCTAAGCCCCTCCCCCCTTCTTTAACCTTCTACAATCCTCTTTTATGATAATCCTGAAGGCCAGACTTCTGTTGTTAAATAGAGCTACTTGGAGATACAGGTAAAAACACTGATGTTATTCTGGTCCTACAGGACCATATTTGAATTATTCTTTCCAGTGTTGGAAGAGACCTCCTTTGAGAGCCTGATGTGAATTAATTAATGCTGTGGATCTGCCCTCAAAGAGGAGAGAGCCTTGGTGTCTTGCAGCATCTGAGGATACTTTGCCAAACATTCAGACAGTATAGTGTTTCAGCCCCTTCTAACATGTATCTATTTCACATTTGGGAGCTGTGATGGGAGAAAAAAAGCATCCTAGACTTATAAAGTTTCCATAGGTTTAGCAGCATGAAAAAGTCAGGATGATTTATATTTCTGAAACAACTACTGCCTCTTCTGAAGCTCTGCCCTTGTAATAAAGATTACTCTGTCAGGGAATCCTGGATATTGCATTCACAGATCTTTAAGTCAGTTAATGCTGCAGCTGTGTCTGAGAAACTCCTTCTGAAAGTGAAATGAAGTTCTTTTTTGTCTTAGGTATATCATAGCGATCTGTCATTCTCATTTCCTGGAGACTTGCAAGGACAACTTTCACTGCTGACACAAAATTTTGACTTCCTAGAGCCTTAATTTGGTTTGGGGGGAGCTGAATCAAAAACCTTGTCATATAATATAGTGGTAGTCACGCTCAGTGGAGGGTGCCCAGGAAGGGAAGGCATTCCCTAGGTGCAACTCACTCTAGAAGGCACCTTCATGGAGCTTCCATTAATATGGGCAGCACATACAAACTGTAGTTGCAATTAACAAGCAAATCCCTTGGATACTGTTCTGGCATGCACAAAGTTACATAAATAACCATGAATAAATTGGGTGTAGGAGCAAGAGCTGGGGAGAATACACTTTTGATTTAAAGGGGAGGGAGGGGGCATGGGTATGGGTTATTTGACATAGAAGCAATGTGCTAATGAGGTGCTAAAATCTCTATAGGCTCTACCCCCTCTTTCTACTAGGAAATTCTTGCCTGTGGCAATAATTTGAGAGATCCTGGGATTTTAGCCTGAAAGTGAGCTGCCTTTTCCTGTTCTCTCATTGCTGACTGTATTTGTGTGTCCTTTGCCATAAAGGGGGGTGAGATGGCCTGCTGTGTCTTGGATCTTTTCATAAATTTGCTTCATATTTGGATGTTTTCTAAGTGTTTTGCTACTTTTGCAACTTTCTCATAACCTGGTGCCTAATTCCTCTTCAGCTGTGCTGGTATGGATAATCAGTTTCTTGATACACCCATAGAAAAGGCTGAGTTTATATCTTGTGGAGTTGATTGCTGACCCTTTTTTTTTTTTTCCTTAGGACTAATCCAGTTCTTTAATCAGTTGCCAGAGGACGTTTTAGGCATTCCATGTGCCAATTTTTAGTAACACCTTGTGTTCTTTACTTGCGACAGCAAGTATGCCTATCTTTATTAGTCATGAAAAGAAGTTAGAAGCATCCTAGCAGTTAATTCCTACTAATACGCATCCTGCCTCACTACCTTATTGCAGCACTCTGAGTGTGTATATTCAGCCTAAATACTGTACAAGCTGCAAAAACATTTAAGACATAGATTACTATATAGTAGCATAGTTATTATGAAAACTTAGCTAGAAATATGAAGGGGTTTGGTAGCGCTGTAAATGTAACAAAATGAATGTACCAATATTTACTTTAGCATTGTTTAAATCCTCTCTACAGGCTCCTGTGCTGTTGTTCCTATATTGCCTGGACGTTCCTCCACAAACAAGATGAGAGGCAAACAAAACATTTCTGTATCAAGAAAGCAAGGAACTGTACATCTGTATCTTTGCTCCAGCATGAGCAATTATGTAACATGAGTTGCAACATGTAATTTATCCATGCTCCTACCTTCAATATTACGCAGTCATTAATCTATTGATTTATTTTCAACTCTAGAAGTAATAAGTTGAAAAACATCTTTGCTACTATTAAAAATAAGACACACTCTTATCTTTTCATTCTTACTTTTGTTTTTCTCCTTTGGGTGCAAACAATTTCTTGTAATGCTGATCCAAAAAGGAGGTGAAGGTCAAAATTTTGGGCATGAAGCATAGCAAGCAGAAGTGAAGAGTCTCTGTACTGTAGTCAAAAGAGCTTACAGCTCAGCTTTTAGGCACCACTGCACAGAGGAGTAATGGTTTGAATACAAAAAGAATTTGTAATAAAAGTAGTAGAGAGTGTAAAGGAATTCATGTATTCAGAGGTGACATAGCACTTGCATGTTTCTGGTACTAAGCCTGCCTTAAAGGTCAGGAAGTACACTTTCTTCTCGTTGCTCTGTTCCTCTTGAAGAAATTCCTAATTTAGTTTTTTTATTTACTCCTCCTAGTGATATTTGCTAAATGTTTAATGCAGCCTGCTCATTTTTCATCCTTGCTTTGAATTTTTCTGTGCTGTAAAAACTCCCCAGGTAAAGGCAGCTGGATGCTGTCCCTCTACAGTGAAACAGAGTGCTTTCCAGCTAGGGACAGAGTTGGTATCCATGACTTGCCATTACTTTTGAAAATTAAGAAATATTGGAAGGTGCTTGAACAGTCTACTGCAGTTGTTTGGTTTGTTGGTGAGTTTTTTTTTTCATTTTGCTAAACTTAGGAACTTTAGCAGAATGTCCACCAGGACTTTGACCCTGCACTGCACCCAGCCCCACTGCTGTGGCTTCATTTGATACCTACTACTTCACTCTCTTTTCTAAAATGCCAGCACTGCAATGTCATTTTATGCAGTTTTCTGACTTCATACAGGAAGAATGCATTAATCTCCTGGTTATTATTGTGTCCTGCCAGCTGCTAACTCACTGCAGTTTAGGATATTGCTAAACCCTGCTGCTTTACACTCCCTCTGGACTCTCTTGTCTTCTTGTTGACCACTTCTAAAGGTGCTGGCTTCTTTCCCACTCCTCCCTATTTGAGCAGCCTGTCATCAATCCTCCTTACTACTTTTATTGCTAGTAGTGTAGGTTTATTTTGACTTTTTAAAAAGAACAATTGCTGGTCTTACATTGAAAGGTAACACTGGAAAATCTGCAGAGCATCTGTAGTCTGTGTAGTGCTTTTGTGATTCAGTTTCTGCCGTGATATGCAGCAGCACATCAGATGTGATGGGGATTCCACATCTGGGTGCATAAAGCAGTATTTCTGCCAGTTCATCAGCAAGGAGCCTTTTTCTTTGTGTATCCTTACAAGATCTTCCTGGCAGTTTTTCAGAACCTGCTAATTAAACAGCTAAACTCTTACTGACCATTGTATGGGAGTGATGAGAGGATACCCCAAGATGTGGACAAAGAAAGAGGAATTCCTGGAGCTGTGGGAACAGTCTCATTGTCTTGTCCTCTTTAAGGTCTGCAGTTTGACTTCATGTGCTGGTGGAACCCAGCACTGATGTGGGTGATCCCACCTGGGATACATCTGCTCATGGTACCCTCCTTCTGTTATGGAGATATCTGATCATATTTTTCCTTTTCTGGTTTTTTTTGGTTTTTTTGGGGTTTTTTTTTTTTGTTGTTGTTTTTTTTTTGGTAGGAGCTGGGACATGCCTGTCTTCCAGACACTTGTTGGGGTTTTCTGCTTTTTGTTAGTTTGTGTGTGGGCTTTTTTAACATGAAGATGCCCAACTAATGCCAGTTGGTTTGGGTGAGGTACAGCATTTTTGGTGTCGGAGCAGGACACAGCAAAGACTCTCTTGGTGTACAAGTATGTCACCTGTGGTAAAGACCTGATTTTTTTTCATGGCATTTTAAGCCATGTTTGGCTGTGTGCACAGTGGCAATCTCAAGAGAGATTAATAAAACCCTTCATACAGGTGGGTAGGAGTAGGCACTATGTCATCAGTGAGAGCCAGTTGTGGTGACAGCCCCCTTCCCTGTGAGACTGAGGTCCAGGCAAGCATTAGGCAGACCTCACACCACAGGGTGGGTATGGTCTCTTCCATGGTCGACAGAGCCACTGCCAGGTGAGTGGGAAGAGCTGGAGCTGGGCTTCTGGTGATGGAGGTTCTTAGGCAGTCTGAGAGGAGCCCTGGGTAGAGCAGCCCGTGCATCCCTTAGGGAGAGACTCTGTTCTGCACATAATATTAGCTGCTTCCATACAGCACAGGATTCAGAATATTTTTGGAAATAACTTTTCTTTGTGAAATAATTTGTATGTCATACAAATATGACATATTGTACTTTTTTTTTCTTCTCTCACGTGCCACTCTGGTCTGTGAGTGTGTTTCAGATGCCAATGGCTGTGGGACGGGGGACTCGCCCTTGGCCCTGACTGGGACATGGCAAGAGCACTCAGTCAGGATCTGACCCCTTCCTCTTGCTGGGTGACATCTGTATGTGCATGTTTGTGTTTGAGGTTCTTACACACACACACGCATGCTCGTGCGTGCCAGAGGCATGGAGTGATGAAGCCTCTTCTGCTCTTGCTTTCTGCCTGTTCCCTGTAGGGATTTTCAGAGTAGTCCTTTGGTCTAGTACTGGTCGGATACTTCAGAATGAAATCCTACATGGAAATCTCTGATTTTGCTCATGGTCTTTGTGACCTTTCAGGTTATTTTATCTTGAACTAGTCCCCTGTCTTCTGAGGGTTTCCTCATCCACCCCTGTTATTGTCTGTCATTTAGTGCTAACCCAACTCCCTGCCTACCTTCCTTCTCACACGTTCACAAACAGCTTAATGCATTTTAGAAAAAAACAATAATTTTTTAAACACTCTGATAATGTTATCCAGTCTTAATCTCATTACTTTCTCTTCTTTGTCCTTTAAAGCCTTTTGCAATGATGATACAAAGAAATTCTCTTTACTTGCAGTGACCTGCTTTTTTCCAAATCTTACTGAACCACTCAAATATTATTGCCCAGAACAATATAGCAATAAATCTCTGACTTCAGCACCTACCAGGCAAAAATCTCATTGTACTTGAATGAAATAACAAAAGGTCCCTGTGTGACAGGTCAGTGTTTTTCTCCTGGCAGAGTTTGGAGGCAGACAAACAGGACGCAGGGGCTCGCTTTCTTTGGCGATGCGAAATGAAGCTGCTCATGAAGGTAAAGTGTGTCTCACAAATTTCATTCTTCCTTGGCAGCCTTCTGAGGAGCAATGCTTGTTCAAGCTGGGGACATGGAGGGGCCATAGCTCCAGGCTGTGTCTGGGAAGCATCCCCGTTGAGTTGCACGTCTCCAAACAAAATGGCCTTTTCTCTACACTGTGAAGGGCTGCTGGTTGGCCTTCATGAGCCTTGCTGATCAGGACTAGGGCAAGGAGACTAAATGATGTGTTGTATGGCAGAAATGCCCTTACTTTTAGGGGCCAGTGAGGCAAGAGCTGCTCTGCTCAACCTGGGTGTACTTGGAACAAATAAGGGTGAATGTTGAGCTCTGTGTAACCTGGGTCGCGTCATCTGGCAAGTAAAGAGCTGAGGTGAGCATTCAGGTTTTCTGCAGCTCAGTTCTCCACTTTAATCGCTGTTCATCACCATTCCTTTCATTACTGGCCAAATCTGTAGCTTAATTCCCTGTTGCAGTAGTTCTAGCTCAATTTTAATGACTTTATGTTCCCCTGTGAGTGTGAATCAATGGCTTTGTAGAGGCTTTGAGGCTCTTGCTACAATCATCTTAAAACTTAAATGATTATCCTTGCTGCTACAGCTAGGTATGTTTTTAATCATATATTGAGCAATGTGCCTGAGTCGTCCACATATGTGCTGAGTTTTATATGTGGTATAATGCTGCTCCAATAGTAACTCCAAACAGCCCTGTACAAACTCCAGGACAGCGATTCTCTAGGCCCTGGCAAAAGTCTTGGGAAAACAGCAGGTTCAGGAACATGTATGTCTTCTCCATCTTGTCCTCTCTCACCTTTGGCTTGCTAGCAGCACTGTAGCTTCTTCCTGCGGAGCTTCTGAAGTATTCAAACCTGGATGTTGCGTGAAGTTCTGGTTCTTTCCCTCATTGCCAAGATAATTCACGAGGATAGATATGCAAGTAAGACCTGATTAAGAATAAAGTAATGCTTGCTACTGTTTTACTTAATAGAAGTCTTTAAGGATCAGGGGCTATTTCCAGTACAGCTTTTGTGGCTTACTTTTTTTTTTTTTTTTTTTTTTTAAGAAAACAGTGCATAAGAAGAGTTTCGTGCACTGAAAATGTAATTGTAACATGATCAACTCACAGAAAGTTAATCCTTCTGTAATTAAAATTTACTGGTTTTTTAAAATCCAAAATCATTTTGCAATTAATAGCATTGACCTCCAAATAAATGCAGGTTAAATGAAGGAGAAAAGTGCCATAACCAATGTAAAGAAATTTGAAAGAACCATGGATCCTTCAAGTGGAATAACGGTAACTCTTGTGCTTACAGAAACTCACTGGGAAGGTGCAGAAGGCAGGCTGCAGCTAACAAGGTTAGAGAGCTCACTGGATATTTCAGCTGCATGAGGGTCTGGCACTGATCCATTTGCTGAAAGATTTTACAGATGTGAGTTAGGCAGGACTGTTGTTTTAGGCAGCCAGTGTGAAGCAGGAAATGACCTATATGGAGCAGGCGGTTAATGTAGAAAGACGCGAGTGAATTGCACCTCTCTGGGATGGCTGAAGGGATGTAGTTCTGCAAGTTAACCTTATATCGTTCAAGTTCAGCAGATCATCACACCTGGCATTTGCATATGATACAACTGAATTCTTGCTAAAAACCTTTGAAGGTCGTTGTATGTGTAACTTTAAGCTGTCTTTGAAAGGCGGAATAATGTCATGGCATTTTGATGGATACAGAAGTCTTTCTGCAGAGACGGAGATGTGCTACTTCTGCATGTATTGTGTTATACTTG
>NW_010108074.1:0-7877 GCF_000699245.1 Pterocles gutturalis | reverse complement strand
GGAAAGTTGCACTATGATACTGTTGGTCTTTGACTTAGCTTGACACAACTTGTACAAATATTGTTGCATATGTGTGCATAAATGCTTCAGGATGGAACTGAGCAAATACTATTTGTAAGTTTAGCAGTTTATATAAAGTGGCTTAAATAGCTTTAAACAAAAATGAATCTAAAATTAATTACTACCACTTCAGGCATTCTTATTTGTTATTTTATGCTGTCAAGTACATCGAGGTGATGGGGGTACATTATGTTAATGATTGCAATGTGAACTTTTTTGATGACTGAAGTGGGACTTGATAAGCAATAATTAACTAAAGATGCCGACAGATGGAAGAAAGTTTGTATTCTGACAGAAACACAGAGCATAAACAAAGCAAAGACCACCATGTTATTGCAAGAGAGGTGTGTGTAACATAATTTTGGGAAATTTAGCATAAGTGATTAGTATAGCATAAAGTGATCGTCTGCAAGGTGTTTTATATCATGTCAGAGGTAACCTTATCCTGGATTTCATACTAATTTTCACTGAGTAATGATCAGGAAGTGTTTATATGTCACAGTTTAAATAGAAAATGTGTTTTACTCATGTGTTTTCACATTTTGAAACACTTGTTTTAAGTCACATTGAAGTAAAAATGGTGTTTTGCTGTAGGCTTTTTTACTGTTTTGCATTTTCATCTCAGACATTGAAACTTCCTTTGATCTGCTCCAGAAGACCAGATGAAGTGGTATAATCTCTGCCCCTGTCACATTTAGAATGCAACACAGGCAGATCTTACCTTCATTCATCATTAGTTTGCCAATAAGAAAAGCTACTAGTAGTGACAGCATCAAGGCCATAAAAACTTTTCTCTCACATGGAGTCCATAAAGCGGTGTCAGTTGCTTTAACTGACAAATTTTATGAGTTTTCTGGTCTGATGCAGTCTTCAGTGTGATCCTTTCACATTCTCTCAAGTTGCAGCATTTAAGCTGAACTATCTGTACAATCTTCATATCAATTTTGTTTGCCCCTTTTTTTTTTTAATGACAGGAAAGAGAGAGGTGATCTGAGTTAAAAGTTAGAATTTCTATTTAAAATATATTCATAAGTTCAGAATACTAATTTGCAAAGTGGGAAGGCTAACTAAATGATTTTCTGTCAAGCAGGTAGCAAGTTTTCTGCCTTTTGTTTCAATAATCCAAAGTAAACAAAATATGTGCTACTCCACCTGCATGAATTTAATAGATTTAGCAAATGTACCTTCAACAGTCGGTGCTCCCAGACTTTGGTAGCTCCTTTTCTAGACAACCACACAGGCTACTTGCTCCTGCTGCAAGGCTTCACTTGGCTGAGGTGTGTCTATCTCATCACTAGCTGTGTGCCCCAGTTAGTTTTTGTTGCTAGGGTTTTGCTCCTGAATTGAATTTGTTTCCTAGATATTGGGCCCCACAAGGTCACGATCTGCACACCATGGTGGCAGCTGCCAGAGCTTGGTTTATTGTCAGTGCTCTTACCTACACTGTATATTTTAAAAATAATGGCAGTCAACTAGATATAGATATGTCCTCTTAAATAGCTTGAGGAAATGTATCATGTACAGCTTTAACTCAGAAACCATAATGATAAGTTTTCTTTTGAATGAGCACTGTAGAAACATGCTGTGAAGACAGCAATAAATTAAACTTTGTTAGCTTACGTTTTACTTTTGTTAGCCATTCTTTTTTATTAACTTATTTTATGCATTTACTGGAGGAAAAATGATGTGGTCCAAATGTATTATGATAAATTTTAACAGTAGTGTTAGTCCAGAATTGTTAAACAGTCTGGATTAATTCAGCTTTTTGGCTGAAATGTGTAGTTGAGTTGGTTTTTTTTTTTTTTGGTTTTGTTTTTTTTTCTTTTTCTTTTTCTTTACACATTTTCAGATGAGACTTGCTCTTAATTCTTAGAAGCAATTGGAGCCTATGGTAGCAATTTTTTTTTTCCAGCTGTGTGAAAGAAATAACACCACACTTGTGTCTTCTGTATCTTGTGGGATTCTATCCACATGAAGGGGCCTTGTTTGTCACCAGTTTTGTATCTCTGAAGTTCAAAGGAAAATGCAGTTAATCAAATCCCAGACCCCTGACTTAGATCTGCTGTGTTTGATTTCCATCAGTATTCATGGTTATGTCATTTCAGTGGCATAGCATTTCTTACAGCTGTTGTATATCTCCCCAATGTTCAGTAACTGCTATGCCAGTGAAGGTCAGCAGATGAGCTTTCACTTATGTTCCCTAAATTGGAAAAATAAATAAGGGAAAGGGTTTCTTTCACTGGAGTTGGAACTTGCGAGACTATATTGAATTAATTATACCTTATTTATAACAATTATAGGATTTGTCTTTTATTAATTTTTATTGAGACATTCATGGCTATGATTTTGTAGGTAAAGGTAAATTCGTTTAAGAAGACAGAAGTCAGTGGTCTCTTGACCAATAAGCCTTATGATCCCATGGCTGGGATGCAGGAACTGGACTTACCTGTCAGATTTAAATGGCAGACTCCTGCATATTTTCAATTCTCTCTTTAAATATTATAGAAAGTTCTTACAATTATAAAATGGTGCAAAATCCAGTAGCAGCATTTTTAAAAAGTGGTGCTGAGCTTCAAAAATATAATACTCAAATAAGCATACACAGAAGTTTATTATTTCTGATTCAAAAATTTGTTCCCTGTGTTTGCAATATGATAGACCACATACACATTTACTGTTTTTTCTCATGTGTCTTCCTCTCTGGACTGATGGTTTTGTGCTGAGGAATTTCTGATTCAGTCTTTTTTTCCCCCCTTTTCCCTTCTGAATTTACTTCTAATGTGTCACTCCACATATGCATAACAGTACCTCTGAAATTCCTGGAGCGATTGGGGGGTTAAGCCATGGTCCACATAAACAAACATGCTGCCTCTTCAGTCTCTGTGGCTATAAGTCATTTTGTCAGTTGTCTTATCTGCTATCTGAAGTCACTTGCTCTTTATAGCATATGTTGCCAGAACAAGGGCTGACATTCATGGCCAAAAATTGAAGCTGACAGAGTTTGTAAAGAAGCAGCAACACAAACCAGGATAAGCTGTTATAATTTGCTGTATTTGTCAATACCACATTTGAAAGAAATATTTTTCAGCCTGGTGACATGGATGATAAATGACTGTTTGCTGCGTTGTACCACATAATCTTGATGAACTGACACATCACTGGGAATTTGTAGCCTCGGGGCAAGCTGCTAAGGAAAACAAAGTTGTTGAATGAAAGTGCTCTAGACGGTCAAGATAGTCAAGTCTTTTCATATGTAATTTGAAGGGGTACTAAAAGTGCTGACAAAAACAAAATTATGAAGTGATTGCTGTGTCTCAGTATTTGCATTCGATGGGTGTGTCTAGAGAGAGTTATTTCCAGGAGTGCTGAAGGTGGGACTAATTATTGCTGTTGTGCTAACTGATTTCATCATGGAAAAACTAATGATAGGAATTCAGAGCCAAGTCATTTGATGTCATTACTGCAAACAGGAGATAACCTATATTAAGAAGTTGCAATGAGTAATGGTAAGGTGCTGTTGGAATCCAGCAACAGTCCACCTGATCTTCTGGCTCCTCTTTAGCAATGAGACATACTTGATGTAAGGTTGCTTTTGTTGGCACATTTTATCAGGCGATTTTTTTGTCAGTGCATCTTTTTTTTAATTAATATTTTTATTAATATTGTCAGAATTGTTGCAATTGTGATATAGCCAGGAACACCATTGCCTGTAGAAGTATCTGGGTTAATTTAATCAGCATATGCTCCCTGCTGCATGCCAGCTTGGAAAAAAAACCAGTTTGGTTTATCAAGTGAATTCCTCAATGTTAAGCAGAACAAGGCAACTTGAAAGTTTTCTGCCCATGCTGAGAAAATGGTAGTAGACAGATCTTTTGGAGGAAATTGAGGGTGTCTTCCTCCAGCTAACAGAGGAGTTTATATTCTTCTGTGGCTACCAGCTTAGAAGGTTAACATGAGATAGTGCAAAGTTGCTAAAGATTCAAGTTTGTGTCACCCACATGATGCTTTGTCAAGAAAAGCAGTCCTTTCTCTTTCTTGAAGAGTATTTTCTATCAACTTTACAACTGAATTAAAAACTTGATAAAATGTTAATTGGATCAGAGGGAAACTGCAAGCCTTTTCCCCCCATCTTCTGTTTTAGAAAAGGTGCAAGAGTTTTGAGTAGAGATGTTATGGGTTCTCCCCAAATCTCTGCCTGATTAGCTCTTTGAACCACAGGGTCAAAACTTGCCTGCAGCTACCTTTTTTCGCCCCTTTTTGCAATTTCTCTAGCAGCACTTCAGAACGTGCAGCCCACATAAAAATAAAAATAATCTCCTTGCTCATGTCTGCTCAGGTAATCATCGAACCTGGGCATCTTTGTCTCATGAGAATACCGAGCAACTTCTTCTCAGAAAAGACAGACCCTAAATCTATCATGTCAACTTTAACTTTTACCAGAAGAAAACATTAATAGAAAGCTGATGTTTTTACTGTAGGAGATACTGTAGCGTACAGACTTTGAATAATGTTGGCCCTTTCAGTGATAATAAATATATTAACACTTCTTAATTGTCGATAACAAAACATACTTGCTCAGACACATCGCAGCTTGGAAGCCCTAGAGTGCCTTTCCTGTGAGGATTAAGTATATTGAGGGTGGAGAGACTTACATTGGTAGCCACTATTTTTTCCATCAAATGTGTGTAGCTGCTTTATCTTCCTTCCTTCATATTTCACGGGGATAAAGACAAAAAAATGTTACTAAAAATTTGAGTAAACTCAAGGTTACTAAAAAAAACCAACTACTCCTTTCTGTTAAAAAATTGACTTTGAAAGCTTCTTCGTTGTTTTGTCATATATGGCAACTTAATGTGAATGAGTCTGCTGAAACAAGATTTCGGCATAGGAAATCTGTGTGTGTTTGGGTTACTTATTGAAATGTCTGAGAACTGTCTGAATGCAGCTTTAGCATGATTTTTCATAATGGAGTGTAACTTGTGAAGGGAATTTGCATCTTCATGTTTTTCTCTATGCAGCAGTTGCTGAACTTTGGAGCAGTCTGTGCCTTTCTGTAAGAAGAAGATGTAATAGTTTGGGAAATTACGAATATTTTTCTTAATTACAACGTTGTTGTCTCCGATTTTCATTAGCTAAGGCTGAGTTGTTGGGGAAAAAATAGCCATACACGCTATATAACAAGGGAAAAACTCTTAACTATTTGTAATTTATTGGAACTGAAGTCATAGTTAACACTGTTGGGCTTGGCAGTGTTCAAATGAAGAGCAAAAAGCTGGTTTCAGCTATAGCTTGCACTTCAGGTACAAGCCAAATTACAGAGGAAAAAAGGTTGAAGCACAATGAAGTAGGCTATCAACATAGGCTAGATATCTAAATTCTGGTGGTTTCGTTGTTTGGGTTTTTTTTTAAGTTGGTCTACTGTTGCAAAGAAGGGTTTTAAAGAGGGATTTAAAGAACAACCCAACTGCAGTGGAGTTGAAGAAACTCTTCTGATGCAAAAATTAAAAAGAAAGCATGTCAGCTGTCTGGAAATACAGCAAGCAGGGAAGTGATACTGATGCCATGGTTAGTTAGAAACATCTTGTTTAATGCAAAAGAAGTCTTTGAAAATAGATAGTTCACAAAGCCAATGGAACAGGTTTGGAAAGTCATGTTCAGACAAATTTTGAGTGGATTTAAATAGGGAAAGGTTGAAATTACAAATTACTGTTCTTCCCCCCCCACACCTCCTCTCTCCTCTTTGACAGCACACTGGATGTGGGTTTTGGCTGAAAGAGGCCAAATGGGAATGAAAGATAAAAAGGAGATAGAGGGATGGGAAGGGAGAACATGATAAAACGTGAAGAAGATAGGTAAGAATTTTTTGCAATTATCTGGAAAATAAAATTTATGTGGGAAAACTAGAGAAAGAGTCAAGGCACTTAGTATATGTGTCCTGTAAATGGAAGGCTGGAATAGTACATGTAAATATGCTGTAAATGGGAGGAAGCAGGTGAGAGAGCGAGTGCCTTGAGTTTCATATGAGAAGAGTGAGAGCGGGGCCAGAGCTCCCATAGGTTGGAGAGGAGAGTCTGCACTCGTTTTTGGCATATACTTGTTGACAGTTACAGAGTTGTAGGAGCTTGTGTTCTTGGAAACTGGCTTTGAGGGAACAAAACCTAAACAACAAGAAGTCCAGAAGATGTAATAAATTTTTAAAATTTTGCAGCTTCAGAACCAAGAGTTTAAAAATTGAGATCTGCCTAGAAAAGACTCCTTCAAAGCCACGTTATCGCCAACAGCTTCTGCCACTTCTCCCCACCTCAGAAATAAGAACAGATTTTTTTTGTTATTATTATTGTCTGGCAACTCTTTACAGGTATATAACTTCTCTTGGCTGTCTTGTCTTTTCCTATCATTTGTCTTTCATCACCTGATGATGTAGCTATGCATCTCTGACTGTCTGAGACTTGCAAGGATCATTGCCAGAATCACATTGCTCCTTCCTGTTTGGATCTGTTTAAATTATTTCTTTTTGCTCCTTGGAATCGCATGACTGCAATATAATTTGTGATGTCTAACATTCACCTGTCCTGTAAAGATTCTCTAGGGTCATCATCTGATTGAACAAATAGTCCTTTCCCTTCTTCAGTCAGAAGATGGTGGCTGAGGTGAAACCAAATCAGAGGCTTGCTCCCAAACAGAGTAAGCATTTGTTCTGAAGCACCCTCTTATGTCATCATCACCAGGTTTACATACAGGGATGCTGAAGCAATCCATGAGGTCAGGCTGGTTGGGGGATATTTTTTTTCTTTCTTAGTAGCACCATTAGATATGGATCTAGAAATGAAGTGGAAGAAGTGGAGGAATGCATTTTTTTAAGAGAAGAAAACGAATGCAACCTGAACAAAATCTCAGAGATGGTATCTCCCACCCACATATGGTACAATTAGTAGTGCATTCGCGCATGTAGTTTTTCTGCAGAGTAATTGCTTTTTCTGATAGAGGTTGGTGAGGAGAAGTGTGAATTACTAGTCATGTGATCAAATTAACCTTAAGGGCTTTGGGGTTTTTTGCTGAGTTACAGTTTCCATCCTTAAGGCATTAGAGTGCTTGAGATAAAACATCTGGTCCTTCCCTGTTCTTCTTGATAGTACTTGGGAAATCTGTTTGCCTTGCTTTAAACTGAAATTAACTATAAAATTACAGGATTTTTTTTTACCTGTGTCAGCAAACACTAAACATGCAGTAACTTCAAATAAGTACCTGGCGTGCAACAAGAGCTTTTCACTGGGTTTAGTGCCTTCAGATTAACCTGTATTTGTGTGAGCAGCAAGGTGCTGTGTTTGTGTGAGCAGTATAGATGTGGGATCTATAAAACGCACGATGCTGTGGTAGGCTCTTACTGAAAGTGGCAGCTGCTGTTTTAACACATTTGATTGTGTTGGCTGCCTTGACAGAGATGTGGAGGTGAAGTACTAGGTTTCATCTTCAGTGTGAATCAACGACCTTTTGTGATTTTCTGGTTCTGCTGGAGCCAGCTGTTCAGGTGAACTGTCCCACACACGGGACTTGGGTCATCCCAAACCTGAACCAGATTCCATAGTAATCCATAATGTTTTCAAAAGTTCTCTCTTCAGTTTGAAAGAAACTTAAAGCATCATTAGAAGAAGAATAGACTGCTGCTTAGAAATAAAGACAAAAGGTGTTATAGCCAAAAGAGCACAGAGGAAAAATACTCTCTTGATCTGCTTACTTTATTTGCTGCTACTTCTTATGTCATGTGTTTCACTATTTCCCCTGGAGTGAGACAGCTTCCTCTACTGTTTGCAGAATAA
>NW_010108073.1:4129-15329 GCF_000699245.1 Pterocles gutturalis | reverse complement strand
TGCTGGCCACACCATTGCTGATGCAGGATTTCTCTCAACAGCCCATGAAAAGAGTCCGAGGTGTGACCTTTCTGCAGTACTGCGTGCAGGGGTCCGTTCCCATACCTGCAGTCTCTAACTTTCCCTCTAACCTTCCCCCTTGGATTTCACAAGGTCCCTTGGTGACCTGTCCCATGCCCAGAGGTGGGCAGGCTGCGGTCCCTACACCAAGGACACCCAGGTGCAGCAGCTTTTCCTTGGCTTTGCACTTTTCTTAAATCTCACACCAGCAAAGATTGTGCCTGTAGACACGAGATCCAAGGTCCAACCACTGACCCAAGCAGAGGAGTTGCTACAATCAACTTCAAAGACTTCTGCCCGTGCTCACCACGAGTTTGTTTTATTTTCTTCTAAAACCAGGAATCAGAGCACTCTGGGTTTCTCTGCAGAGCTGCAAATTGAAACTAAAGAGTAGATTGAAAAGGAGCCGCTTGTGCTGTATAACCAGTGACCTTCCCGAGGAACTTTAATGCCTGAAACATCCTCAAATTTGTTTTGAATCAATTCAATATCACCTCTTCACAAGGCAATCCCTATATCTGAAAAAGGCTGCGAGGAGGAACAAGCTTGTCTGAGGCAGCGTGCAGGCAGGGTTTTGATTACGGGAGTGCAGATACCACTTCGTAATGGGATTGATTAAAAGCTTTGGCTGTATTATCCTTTACACGGGGTCACTTTTATCAAGGGGTATGCATGTTTTTTTTTTTTTTTCTCTTCGCAGGTGCAGGTTCATCACTTCTGCTGCCGCTAATGGAAATCACACGTTCTCGCTGGCAACGGGGCCACAAAAACTTCCACGAATCCTTTTACCCTCAAGTCAAGTTGGAAATGGCTTTGTCCAGAATAATGGAGTGCGTGTGTCAGCAAGTGGCCCAGCCTAAAGAGGGTCTTGCAGTGAGCTGGAGAGAATGCTGTGCTGAAGAGGCACGTGGTGATGTAGGGTGAGTCATTTACCCTTTGCATTGCAGGTTTTTTACCTGTGAAAGCAGGACAAAAGCCCTTCTTCCTGACCCAGTTTTCCTCTTTGCCGTTTGTACTCTTCACGACAGGAGTCAGCTCTTGCGAGAGATTTGAATCGTACCTGATGCAGATCTGGGTCTTGGCAGCATCTCCACCCTCCAAGAGCAAGCAGGACCTGCACTCTTTTGGAGTTTCACAGCACAGACTAGCCCTCAGGTGCGATTCCTCAGGCCTGGCATCACTAGGGCACAGTGCCCTGAACAGGATCTCTGCCAGTCCTGCTGATGCCCAGATTAACTTTCCAGTACATAGCCAGAAAAAAAGGATTTTCGTAGACCTGTACCAAGTGGCTGCAAAATGCCATGGTGTACATGAACCCTAAACTCGCTTTCCTGGAGCTGGTGGGTCCCCAAGGAGGAGCACGGGAGGGAGCAGAGGTGCAGTGGCAGGGCAGTGCGCTCCCATCCCTGGACCAGGGATGCTCCTGGTGCCAGCCGTGGGTGTTCTGCTCCTGCTGCCACTCTGCAGTGCAGATATTCCCATTCTCATACTTGGATCATCTCACAGCTGCCTGGTTTCTGAGGATGTAAATTATATCCCTGGTAGGCCAGGGAGAAGCTGATGCTTCGCAGCTGAGCCCAGTGGCTTTGCAAAAAAATCGCCAAAAAAAAAAAAAAAAAAAAAAGAGAAAAAATAAAAAGAGGAGGAAACATGAGGTATGCCAGCCTGGGAGCAAGCAGCAGCTGGTGCTGGCCAGCACTGTCACCAGTGAAATGAGCTGATGGCCTGGGGTCACCAGGGGTGTTGCAGGTGGACAGATCCCTGTGTCCCAGCCGTCACTTATCCCGGTCCCTGGGGAGCCAGCTCCGTCTGCAGCCTCAGGTGATTTCTGTAAGCGCAGCCCCTGGCAGAGAAAGGCTGTGCTGAGAGCCTGGGCTGCAATCTGAGCTAAAGTCACCTCCCTTGGGTGCTGACAAGGTTTTGGTTCGTGGCTGTCAGCAGAGGCATCGAGCTAAACCAGCCCAGGAGCGGGACACCTTCTCCTGCCCCAAGCTTGTGCTCAGGGCTCAGCGGGCCAGCAGCGTGTGAAGCCCTGGGGCAAAGGTGCTGGTGCTGGACTCCCAGCCCCACACCCACCCAATGACAAGAATTGGAAAATTGGAAACTGGTTCTTACTGGTCCCAGCTGGGCAACTGTACTCCTTGAGGAATAAATGGGTGTATTGGAAGGAATTAGAGGAATAAATGGTTCCCACAGCATGGGAGGTGTGTGGGAGGTGTGCTGGTTGTCTGAATTCCTGGGAATGACGGATCCCTGACGTCGGCTACCAGCCACCAAGAGGAGCATTGCTGGAAACCCAGCTGAGGCCCAGCTTCTCTACTTTTCCTTTGCAAAGACAACCTCATTTTATCCCTTTCCCTTGCAGTAAACTGATGCTGGTTTTCCTCCTCTGCCAGGGAGCATTAGGAGATCTTTGATTTCCGATCCTGCCAATGCCTAGGTGATTTGCTCTTCCCTTGTATTTCCTGACAGCTTCCTCTTTGCCAGTCTGCTTCTGCCCCAGGCTGTGTTCTCCCCTCAGGCACCTCAGCACTTTGGGGCTGGGAGGTGATGGGTTAGGAATCACAGATGGTTAAGCAGATCAGTATGAACGCTTGGCTTTCCTTGTCCTTTCCTTGGATACCTGGGCCGGTTTTGGCTGGGGTAGGGTTAATTTTCTTCCCAGTAGCTGGTAAGGGGCTGTATTTTGGGTTTGTGCCGGAAACAGTGTTGATAACACAGGGATGTTTTCATTATCGCTGAGCAGTGCTGACACAGAGTCCAGGCTTCTTCTGCTCCTCACCCCAGCAGCGAGCAGGCTGGGGGTGCACAAGGAGTTGGGAGGGGACAGAGCTGGGACAGCTGACCCCAGCTGGCCAAAGGGATATTCCATACCGTATGGCATGATCAGATGTCTCGGGAAAGTGAGCAAAGGAAGCTGGGGGAAGAAGAAGGAAGGGGGAGATGTTCAGAGGGATGGTGTTTGTCTTCCCAAGTCACCGTTACACGTGATGGAGCCCTGCTCTCCTGGAGATGGCTGAACACCTGCCTGCCGATGGGAAGTGGTGAATGAATTCCTTGTTTTGCTTTGCTTGTGTGGCTTTTGCTTTGCTTATTAAACTGTCTTTATCTCAACAGGAGTTTTCTCACTTTTCTCATTCTCTCCCCCATCCTGCATGGGAGGAGTGAGCGAGTGGCTGCGTGGTGCTTAATTGCCAGCTGGGGCTAAACCACGACAATACCCTGATCGCTGCCATTCTCCTGAGCCAGGCATCCTCCATTTCTGAACTCTGTGAGATGGATCACCCCTCCAGGCAGCTAAACAAAGCCCTCCATTAGCTGCCAGAGCCTCGGCAGCGGTAGCACTGTCAAATTGACTACATGGCACCCGAGGCTACTCTGCCAATAGACTTTGCAAGCAGCGAGGCAGGCATGCCCTCGCGCTTAGGCGATGCTCTGCAGAACGGCTGATGGCAGGCGGTGCAGAGGGGAGGGGGGAATTTGATTAATAAATTCTTCTTAGCAATTTTTACTCCCCCGCTCTCCCCACATTACTGGCATTTGAAAGGCAGGATTCGCATTTCTTCTAAGCTCTGGGTGTTGTGTACAGATGTGAAGCTGTGTCTCTCGGGAGTGCTTCCACCAGCAGAATTCAGATGGGAGGAAATGGGCTGGCGACACCCAGCAGACAATAATCTATTGGAAAGTATCCTCTGCAGATGTGCTTCCTCTTCATCAGCACTTACTATTATCGATAAGATTCCTTCCCTTCTCCTCCATGCTAAAAAGGGGCTGGTATTTTATCTTATTTTTTTTTTTTTCCAGAAGGATGAAACAAATGAGTGAAAGAAAAGCAAGAAAAAGTATCCATTCTGGGTGGGACTGACTCCCATGCAGAGAAGATAAATGAGTCTTCTGGGTGACACTGGTTCCACTGAAGCCTAGATGTTAGCTTTGCTGGGCAACGTCTGTAGATAAACACAGTCCTTAGGTTTTAACTGTGACCGGTGTGTGTTCACCCCCCGAATAAAAGCGCAGAGCATTTTTTTCCTTCAGAAACTTCTCAGTAGGCTTCAGAGAACCCCTGAAGGTTCCAGCAGCCTTGTGGACCATTCTTTTTTAACAAGGCAGCTCTGTGGCAGGTCTGTCACCTTTCTGCTGTGTGGCCCTTACCCCACACAGCCATGTTTTATCCCTCAGCTGTGAGTTCTTTGGACACAGCATCTCCCAGTCCTGTTGATCACCACCAGTTCATCGGCACCTGAGCCCAGTTGGGTCCTGAGTGGCTGATCCACAGATACGGATGCTGGGACCTGGGTTTTGTTGTAAGCTCTCCTCATCACTGATGCTGTTCAGCCTTGTGCTTCTCAGTCTTCCAGCTATGAGAAAGGGATGCCTTGATGGTGTCGCACGTAAGATGTTTGGGGATCTACTGCAGAACAGAGTGGAGATGGTGCTGTCTGAATGTGATGGACTGACACTGTGGAGGAAGGTGGAGAATTGCAGATAATCAGCACTCAGAGGTCCTGCAGCACGAGACCTTAATTTCGTAGAAATTCCTGGTGCTAATCATTGCAAACAGCTGTCCTTTAGAATCTGAAAGAAACCTTTCCCTGGGCTGAGGTGTGAGCTGGCTGATTGCAGGAGGTGCAAAAGGCAGAGGGCTGCTGGGTGCAGAGACCCTCGGGTCATCATGGAGCTCCTCAGGAAACCAGCACCTTCCCCACAAAAAAGGAGGTAGGAAAACATCTGGTTTTAAGGGTTTCATGTGATGGGGATTATTTTGTTATACTGTATTTCTTTTTTTTTTTTTTTTTTTTTTTTTTTAAGTGGGAGGAACATGAAACTTTGGAAAAACTCAAAACAAACTCAAAAGGAAAGTAGTTGTCAGGGTTTTAACATGTTGAAATCGTACTGATTGTTTCCTTTCAACCTAATCTGGGAGTCTTGATTTTTTTTTTTTTTTTTTAAGTAAAAAACACTTTTCTGTGCTAATGTTTTGTCAACTGGCCTTTCTCCCCACTGTCTTCCACTTACTGTATTTTTGTCTGAAAAAAAAGTCTACTTTTCCTCTTCCAAAATCCCAAATAAAACACCATGTTACATTGATCTAAACCCAGAGTTATTTTCTGATGGTTCTTTTTGGAAGGTTTGTTTTCTTTTGTAACAGAGTTCAAATATTTTCAGGGAAAAACAATGGCAAAAATTCACTTTTGATGGGGAGATGTTTTATCTAAATACTTCATTGAAGAAACAGGGCCAGGGTGTTTTTCTTTCACTGCGTCTAATTTAATGTGTTAAACCTTCTGAGCTCTGGCTTTCATTTCAATGACCCTTTCTCTTTAGGTGATTTGGGGAGTGTTAGTGGAAAAAATCAGATTCTTTTTTTGAGGGAGCGACTGCAGGAAAAGGTTTCATTCTCCAACAGAATGAAAATGAGGGTTTGAATGCCTTCTTCCAGCCTGGGAGTTGTGGAAAAGCTTTTTAAAAAAAAACAAATCAAAACAAGGCTAACCTCCAACAGTTGTTTCTGTTTGAAATGGTTTGTTTTGTTTTCCCCCTGAAACAATAGCAAACCTCTGGTTGCTCAGACTGCTGGGTTAGTCCTCCTGTTTACAAAATACCGGGACTGTCTCTGACTTTTGGGAGCTCCAGGAATCTGGGAGGGCTGTGAGGATGCCCCGTGAAGCTGGAGCTGCCGAGAGGTCCCGGAGGGGACTGAAGGGATGCGCTTGCTCCAGCTCAGAGGTTGGAAATCCTTGGGCACCGCATCCCCTGGGTGCCGCATCCCTTGCTGGGGAGAGGTTGGGCTTTAAGAAGCCCCCCAGGCTCCGGGTCCATAACCTGAGCCTTCCACCAGGGATTTGGCCACTGATGCCATCAGCTAAGAGCAGCTCTCCATTGGAGCTTTGGGCCATTGCTCATGTCACACAGGCCACCACTGTGTGTCTGGGACCCTGCTTCAAGTGGGGAGAATACCCAAGCCAGGAGAGCTGGATGTTCTTTGCCAGTCTGTCTTTGTCCTCCTCTAAATTGCTTCCCTCCTCTGCTCATCCCCCCCAGCCCAAGGCACTTAGGCTGATATTTCTACCCAAGAGCAAGCAGATGATCCCTGGCAAAGCTGAGCTCTGGCCTTGCCACCACGAAATCCCTGTGTCTGAGCCAGACACAGCTGGGTGACCTGGAGGTGACTGAGTCCACATCCATCCCGCGGTGCCAAGGAGCCCTCTCCTTAGCATCGATGTTTTCCTACTTCTCATGCTGCTTTGGACAAAACAACACCAACAACAAATGAGCTGAGCTTCTTGATTTTGCAATCTGCATAGATCTCGGAGACAGAGACAGCCCCAGAATAAAGATATCCTGTTCAGAGGAAATAAATAAGATGTTGATTGGCAAACGAAATCCTCCAGCGTGTTGCTGCCCGAATGACTGGAATCCCAAATGAGCCGAGCTGCAACACGGTTTATGCTGTTTCCGCACTCCAAATGCGTTTTTCAATCTATTTCCTTAAGCCTGCAGGACTGCTGTCTCAAATTCCACTTCCCATTTCTCCACTTGGCCAGAAACACTAAATACAAGCTCTCCTTAGCGACAGAACCTTTCATTTCATTTCTCAGATTTCTGAGCACATCCAAAGGGTTAGCACAGCACGTGTTAACAGAGCCATTGTCATGAGATAATGGTCTGCTATTAGAGCATCTTCTTTTCTTTTTTTACCTTCTTGGTGCTTCTCCTAGGTATGTGTAGTCTCTTCTTTTTTTTTTTTTTTTTTTCCCCCCCCCCCCCTCCCCTTCCAATGGCTGTGGGCCATTTTCCTGTGATGTGAGAAATTATGTCTTGCAGTTCCTGGACATATTATGGGATCAGCCTTGTCACACAGCCCAATCACTTCTGTGATCTCTTTTTTGAGAGAAAAAGAAGAAAAAATGTCCCCCTGGGACGTTGTGAGCTAGCAGGACAAAATCAGGCCACTGAGGAGGGAATAGCTGATCCCAGGCTGAATAGACCCTGAGCCTACAGATCAGTGTCCCCAAGCAGGGCACCCTGCAAGAGCAGGTGGGACGCCTGCTATGGAGTCACCCTCTGCCTTGAAACGAGAGCCCATCTCCAAGGGAAATGGAGCTACTTGTCCTCCTCTGCACACCCTGGAGAAATGGAGAGCATCAGCCTAAGCAGATAAATGTTGAGGTCAAAGTCTAAGGATTTATCAACTCTGGTTACAGTCTTCGCTTGCCTCTCCTTAAGGAAATAAAGCCGCTTAAATGACCTGGAAATACTAAGTCTGAGATAAGCAGCCAGGTAAAACAAGACGGAGGAGCTGGGAAGTAGAGTGGACAGCAGGGGAGAGCTACTGTGAGGACCATCCCCAGGAGCTTCTGCATCACCGTCCTTGTCTGGGAACCAGCCCACCATGGGCAGGAGTGTTCTGACTGCGCCCAGAGCATGAGACCAGGGATGGAGGTTGCCCTGGGGAGGAAAGAGTCTGTCCAGCAAGGTGTCCAGCCCCTTCCCCTGCGGTCTGGGGTGCAGGCAGGGAGACCAGGGGAGGCTGCAGCTTTCTGAGCTCTCCCAGTTTGAGAGGAGAGAATGTGGTTTGAGACCAAAAGCTGCCTGGCCCAGGCTCTGGGTCAGGACACAGGAGTGGCAGAGGATGCTGTGATGCTGTTAGTCTTGTGAGGATTCCTGTGTGGCATTGCAGTGATGCCAGACAGCTGGGTAACATCAGGATCCAGCCAGCAGTGGCCAAGCTGCGGGCTCATGAACAGGAAGGGCTCTGGAGGAGAGATGCCAGGACACAGTTGTCTGGGTGGGAGGGGACCTCTGGAGGTCCCCGGTTCTGCCCTTTGCTCAGAACAGGACAAACACAGAGCAGGGTGCTCAAGTCTGTGTCCAACTGAGCTCTGAGCACTGTAAGTGTCCCCACCCTGACTCTGATGGCTGAACCTCTGAGGACTGGAAATCTCACCTCCATCCTTTTCCCTGTGGCCAGTTCACACTGTGCAGTTTGGCTCCCTCCTTCCCCAGTACAGACTTGTTCTTCCTCATGCCATCCTCATTTCCTCCCTCCAGTATAGCTCCCTGGACGTGGGGACCTCACATCACTTCTGTGCCTTCCTTTCCCTCACCTGGAGCTACCTGGCAAGCGATCAGCCAACTCTAATCAACCTCGGGGTTAATTAATACACCGAGGATGGAAAGGGAGATGGGAGCTGTTGTTATTGCTGGGTCAGCAGGATTTCGGGAAGGAACCAGCATCTTTTCCATCTCCTCCTTGTTCTTGGAGGGAACAAGAAGATCTGGTGGTGCACAGAGGATGCAGGATGCAAACAGGCTGCCTCCAAACTGGGGTCAAGGAGTAAATCACGGCCCCACCGCAGCCTTCCTGCACCCCACGTTACCCACCGCTGCCGTTGATTCCTTGTTTGTCGCTGCACGCCCTGCAGAGGTGCTTATTTATTTAACTTTTTTTTTTGATGCAAAGGTTAAACCAATCAAACATTACTGGTTCAGTGCAAATGACAGAGGGCTAAGTGGTGTTATCTTTAATTACTGTCAGTGTCAAGGAGAACAACCGGGCGGTGGGGAGGGGGTGTAGGGCTGGTTTTGTCGGGAATTTACCACCTTGTAATTTGTATTCAGATGGGTCCATCTAGTGACCACGCTGACATATTGCAAGGACTGAGTGTCCCGGCACCGTGTAACGGGGAGGGACAGCCTGGCTGGCAGCCCCCTCGCTATTTAGGAAAGCAGCTTTGGCATTGCGATGCTGCTCCCCCCACCCCACCTTCGGCTGCTGCTGCAAAGGGACATCCGCAGGGACATCCTTCAGAGGATGGACATGCTGCTGGTCTAATCCTGCTGCCTCCAAAAGGACAGTGGGGTTTTGTCTCAGGGGCGCAGGGCTTCCCCAAAGCCAAGTCACCACCATTCCCTACCCAGCTCCATCCAGCACTGTGTGGGACAGGGGATGTGCCCTATGAGAAGAGCCTGGCACAAATGTTGGGCTTCTCTGGGTGCCCAGGGATGTATGTGGTGACAAGGGATGCCTCTGCGTGCCAGGGGGCTGTGTTGTGTCAGCCTCGTCTGGACATGTGAGAGTTTGAGAGGGTTGGGGTTGTTCAGCCTGGAGAAGAGAAGGCTCCGGGGAGACCTAATAGCAGCCTTCCAGTATCTAAAGGGGGCTACAGGAGAGATGGGGGGACTTTTTACAAGGGGGTGCGGTGACAGGACGAGGGGTAATGGATTTAAGTTGAAAGAGGACAGATTTAGACGAGATGTGAGGAAGAAATGTTTTCCTGTGCGGGGGGTGAGGCAGTGGCCCAGGGTGCCCAGAGAAGCTGTGGATGCCCCATCCCTGGAGGGGTTCAAGGCCAGGCTGGATGAGGCTTTGGGCAACCTGGGCTAGTGGGAGGTGTCCCTGCCCATGGCAGGGGGTGGCACTGGGTGGTCTTTAAGGTCCCTTCCCACCCAAACCATTCTGGGATTCTATCTCGGGGTGTAACATGGGGAAAAAGAGGGGATGGGGTCCCAGCGCTCCCAGTTCAATTCACGTGGCACTGGGTAAAGGCTGCTCCCAGTCCCTCCCCACCTCTGGATCCATCCCCAGCTCCAACACACTGTCAGAAATGCCAGCATGGCTCCTGCTCTGTGCCTCCCCTGTCCAGAGCTGTTTCTTCATTCAGTGCATGGCCAAGGCTGTAGGACATCACCCGGAGCCACGTCGCCACAGGGCAGGTCTGCGTCCGCCCGCCTGGCTGTGTGCACGTGGCGTGGGGGCCTTTGATCCCACCAGCTGCTCTGCTAAGGGGGTGTCTGCTGTTGTCCCAAATGTCCTCTGCTCAGGAACACTGACCTGAGAAGAACAAGCACAGCTTTTTTCTTTTATTCATGCCGGAAGGCAGGCAGCCTCAGCCTGGCCGGGAAGCCGATGCATTTTTTTAAAGCAATGATCCTTTCCCTCTCGCATCTGTCACAATCCCTTTCACACACCTGGCCAGCTATCTCGCTATTTTCTGAGCATCCACTGTCCTGATGCTTTTCCACAGGCTGGGAATGTGGAGAAACTGGAGGTTTTGGTAAAAAATATGGCCCAGTATGATCCTATGGAGCGTGAGGGTGTAACCCAGACCTGCCCCACGGCCCATCTGGACCATCTGAGCCATGCCGAGTGGGGAGAAAAGTGTCCCAGTCCCCTGGGTGCACCCTGGCAACTGGGAAGACACAGGCTGGGTCCTGTTTCAGCCGAGTTCCCACCAGCCCTCACCCCCATCCCAGTGCAGCCCTCCTGGGGGTGTCTGCAACCTGCCGTCTCAGCTGGTCCGTGGTGAGCAGATGAGTTCTGTTGGCTTAGTGCCGGCCTGATCCCACCCCTCCCTTCCCCCCAAATTCTGATTTTAGACACAGGCCACTGAGATGTGAAAACCCATCTTTCTGTCTCTGATTTCTCTGTGGGTTTTTTGTCTTTGGTCAGTTATTACTAAAAGAAAATGACCTCTGGGCTTGAGAAGTTTCCATTGCTGTCCTACATGCTAAAAAGATTGGACTTCGGTTCCAGGTATACATCCAATTCCACTGTTATATCTCTCATCCCACATTTATGTCTACCTTAAATTTTCTTTTCCCCTTACACCTGCTGCTATCAAGATCTCCTACATATATATTTGAAATTAATCCTATATTTCCCAAAGTAGCCCTCGCTATCAGCTCTGGCGGTAGTGCCGGTAATTACTTTCTTCCTATTAGTTGGTGAGACCCCGTGGCTAATTTGTGGGTACACTGATAAAAACCAGGAGTGCCAGGTGATTACACTGAAGTTGGACTGCAGGAAAGGTCAGGGAGTGATTTCCCCCATGGAGGTGGTTTATTAATTTTATGCCTTTCTGAAAGGTCTAGTGACAGAGTCCCTGAGACTCTGGAGAGCCCTGGGGCAGGGTCTGAGCATTGCCGCTATGATGCTGTTCCGCTTCTCGCTGGCTGGAGAGGTGCCTGTGCACCTTAATTCACCAGGAGCTCTGGGACATGCCCGTGCCAGCTCCCTGGTACCTGTTAGTGACCTGACCCATGTGGGGCTGTGCTGTGGAGTTTCCAGCTGACTGATTGATGTGGAGAAGTTCATAGAATCACAGAATGGTTTGGGTTGGGAGGGAAATTAAAGACC
>NW_010108073.1:0-3743 GCF_000699245.1 Pterocles gutturalis | reverse complement strand
GGTCTCCTCTGCCCCCGCTCCAGCAGCTCCGTGTCTGTCCTGTGCTGAGGACCCCAGAGCTGGGGGCAGCACTGCAGGGGGGTCTCACCAGAGCAGAGGTTGCCCCTTTCTAACTCCTGCCCCCACCATACTTGGGGCTTCCTCCCTTTCTGTTCACCTTTCCAAGGCAGTGAGGAAGAGCTGGCTGTCCTGTAAGCCTGCAGTGGGCTGTGCTGCAAAGTTCAGCTCCAAGCCCAGGAACAGGCTTTTTACTCTTCTCTCTCTCTCTCTGAAACTTTGACTTTTTCATTAGGAGAAGGTCGTGCCTGCCTGGGACAGACCAGGGTGTGGGGCAGGCTGTAGTGACCCCAGAGATTATCGCTCCCATCACAGGCTGTGCCACAAGCTGCCATCTGTCAGCTGTGGGCAGGTCTCCATTATCCAGGATGGAGAATAGGAGGGGTGCGAGTGTGCTCAGGGGTGTAGGAAGTAACATGTCTTATTGCTCTGCTGGAAACCACCCGTCTGCCTTAGGACAGCCCTGGGGAGCAAGGATGTCCCCATCCCTGCAGCGCCTTGTGCCATGTTTTCAAGCACTTTGTGATGCCACTGGCTCTCTGTT
The DNA here is from genome assembly GCF_000699245.1 of Pterocles gutturalis. Classification (NCBI taxonomy): domain Eukaryota; kingdom Metazoa; phylum Chordata; class Aves; order Pterocliformes; family Pteroclidae; genus Pterocles; species Pterocles gutturalis. Next base: position 3,142 of record NW_010108073.1, on the reverse strand, counting down.
AAGGTTCACTTTCTCCATCCAGGAGAGAGGGTTAGCACCTGATTTCCGCAAAAGAACGCGGCACTGCCTGAGGATAGCTAATGTTCAGCATTTGTTGTTATCACTGGTCTAATCTACTCGGTTTAGGAATGGGCCACAGAATAATAAAACACCACAACTGTAAAGCTTGCAAAACATTTCCTGCCAGGATCAGTGATTAAAAAAAAAAATAAATCCAAATGACTATCTAAAGCATAAAGCCACTTACAATTTATTGGCAGAGCTCTGGTCCTTAGCAAGTTCTTCATTAAAGGAATTACACCGTGTAGTGTACACTGGTTTGTTGAAGCCTCTTCCCAAGTTGGACATAAAATGACAAAAATTTGCACAACGTAAATTTACTGGCACCTTAAACTGTCTGCTCATTGAATTACCTCAGAGGACTAAGAGAGAGGAAGCTCGCTGCTTTTCACAAGGAACAGTAAATTCATACAGCCCCAGACAGGTTTCACTGCCTGGTGTTGCTTGGAGTAAAAGCATAATAATAACTGCTCCGCTGCCTACCCATTCATTAGCGGCAATTACACTGGGTTAATGTTACAAATTGCTATTGAAAGATGTTACCAAGCTAGAAGCCCTCAGTTTAATTGAAAGCACTTTTGTATTTGATTACTAATGGCCTTGTGTTATAGTATCAATGACCTGCATGAGGAAAATTGCTTCCCCGAAGGGATCTTGTTGGCAAAAGAGTTCTGCTGGACGACAGAGCTTTCCCCCCTCCCTGGGAGCAGTGGAGGCTTCAGGCTTTCCAGGGCATGCTCAGCACCCCCGGGGAGGTCAGGAAAAAGTGGCCAAGGATTTTTTTCCATACCCAAAGGACAGCATTTTATAAATTATTTTACCAAATGATCCAAAGGAACTTGAGGCTTGGTGGCAATGTAGAGAGAAGGACTGGGCATGTGTAGGATGGAGCAGCAAAGGGAGGGAAAAGAGGTTCCACGTCTGTAGGAGGATCACTGTACAGCCTCCAGCAAGAAGGCTTTCGCTATAAGCCCATCCCTCCACAGTTTGGGACATAGAAGTGGGTTTTTTTTTCATTGTGTGCAGCATCTTTTTTATTTCCAAGATAAGCATGTAATTAGCTGAAAGAAAATGCAAAGAGAGGCTCATCTAGTAGGTTTCCATCTTGCTGCCGGTGGTGATCCATTAAGGAAGTCTAATTACAGCGTCAAAAGCCCATGTTCTAGCCCAGTGACTAATTGACTTTGGAGATGCAAGACCCCTCTTGTTGTTTTAAGCCAGGAGAAGTGAGAAGGGAGGAAAAAGAACTGTTAATTAGTTTAGTTCTGCTTTATCTGTAACACAAAACAAAATATTAGTTACAAAAGCAATTCTATGCCTGATGATATATCTTGGCCCTCCTGCCACGCAGAACACTGGAAAAACATTCTTTTCTGTTTCCACCTGCAAACTATTTCTGGCCCACTCCTACGCTGTGTTCTTTGAAGGAGGATTTTGCTGTGGGAAGTAAGCCTCGTGATGCCGAAAGGTTGGCTTGGGTTGAGGTTTTCAATGAGTAAGGACCATAGTATAGAGAAATACAAAGATTGTTAGTAGACTGATTGGATGGATGGATGGACAGACAGATAAACTCTAGGAAAGACTTTTAAAGACAAATATAATGGTATGCCCTCCGTAAAAACTGAAAACAGGAGCTGCTGTCTCTGAACGTACGGGCATTTCTTTGCAACGTCCAGGGATGTTGTTCTGAAACAAGGAACTTGGTGATTTAGGAGGACATGGTGGCTCCTAGGTCCTTCCTCAGGGTGGCTTGCGGAAATGTGAAGGAGCACTGCTCGGTATCTCAGCCCCCCGTGTCCCAGTTTGAGTCACCAGCCCCTGGGCATGGTCATGCCTGGATGAGCCTCCATAGAAAGGGCTGGGGGTGGTTTTGCCCCCCCAAAGACATGAATGGCATCAAGTTTTATGGAAGCTGTTGGGTTAAACTGGTAGTGGGAAACGTAGGCTGAACGGCTGCTGTTTTCTGTGAAGATCCAGCCCTCACTTTACACGATGTTATCCCCTTACCAGGCCAAATGGCTCACACCGCAGAACGACCATAGTAATATTTTATCACGTAGACATTTCCGTGGGTGTGGTGACAGGAATGAAAATCAAATCCATCTTTTAGTTCCTGAGACTATTAAATTTTACTTTCAAGGCATTTAAGGAATAAATAGGCATATAAGAAAATTAACTACAGGGGCTCATTTCCATGATTGACAAACTTTTTATAGCTGAAAAAAAAAAAAAAGAAAAATAATCCTGCCATCTTCTTATTAGATGGAAGTGAATTGACTCTGATCAGGAGTTAGATTGAAGAGACATAGAAAAAAATGGAAAAGGAGAAAAATAGAGTAAAGAAAAGAAGTCCAGAAGTATGTCAGGGAACCTGGACATTATGTTAAACCTCCATTCCGTGAGGACCAGATGAGTACTAGGCTGTAAGAAGACAGAAACAGCAACTTCACTGGCCAAAACCTTCTCTTTTCTTTCAGGAGTTGATAGGAGTTACCCTGGGTTCTGGGGCATACAAGGTTTGACTGAGAAGATGAGATTTCGCTACCAAGAAATGACTGTATCACAGAATCACAGAATGTTAGAGATTGGAAGGGACCTCGAAAGATCATCTAGTCCAATCCCCCTGCCGGAGCAGGACACCTAGATCAGCCCTTGGGCTAATGGTTGGAAATGTGTTGACTCATTCCTGCAGGTCCAAAAGTATAAGAAATGATTTTTGTTGTAAAAGTTTTTTTTTTTTTGAGAGAAGGGTCTCAGTTTCTCTATGGACCTGTTTCTTTTCCGTTGAAGTAAAAGGTTGTGACATGAGATTGAAGCTTTCGTACTCACTATCAAGACTACAAAGAGGTGGTGTTGTCAGACAGCTACATCAAATCTTATGCAAAGAAATAACTGAAAACTAGCTTTGAAAATTTTCAGCAAACTTTTAATATTGACCCAAAACACATCTGCTATGATGACATTTCTGAACAGGCCAAGTTATTCTGAAAAGCTTTGTCACATAGTCTCAAGTATAAATATTTTGATACAAAAAATAAAAATAAAACCCCCTCCAAACCCACCCCCTTGTGCTCACATTCAA
>NW_010108072.1:11866-27149 GCF_000699245.1 Pterocles gutturalis | reverse complement strand
TGTCTTTCTTGTACTGAGGGGCCCAAAAGCGAACACTGCATTTGAGGTGCAGCCTCACCAGTGCCGAATGAGGCGGACGATCGCTTCCCCAGTCCTGCTGGCCACAGTATTTCTGATACCAGCCAAGATGCCATTGGTGTTCTTGGCCACCTGGGCACATGCTGACTCATATTCAGCCGGCTGTTGACCAGTACCCCCAGGTCCTCTTCCACTGGGCAGCTTTCCAGCCACTCTCCCCCAAGCCTGTAGCATTGCAGGGGGTTGTTGTGAGTGCAGGACCGGCACTGAGCCTTGTTGAACCTCATACAGTTGGCCTCAGCCCATCAACCCAGCCCGTCCAGATCCCTCTGTAGGGACTTGCTACCCTCAAGCAGGTCAACTCTCCTGCCCAACTTGGTGTCCTCTGCAAACTTACTGAGGGGGACACTTGATCTTGTCATCCAGATCATTGATAAGGATATTAAACAGAACTGGTCCCAGTACTGAGCCCTGGGGAACACCACTTGTGGCCTGCTGCCAACTGGCTTTAACTCTGTTCATCACAGCTCTTTGGGCTTGGCCATTCAGCCAGTTTTTTACCCAGCGAAGAGTGCACCTGTTCAAGCCACGAGCAGCCAGTTTCACCAGCAGAATGCTGTGGGAAACGGTGTCAAAGGCTTTACTAAAGTCCAGGTAAACAACATCCTGAGACTTTCCCTCATCCACTAAGTGGGTCAAAGTCCTCTGCTTGCTTGTCTGCAAGGCAGACATGCAGACTGATTCAGCAACATGGTTTAAGGGTCAAAGTGTATTTATGTGAAACCCCCCAATACTCCTTCCTCCCATCCTGTCCGTCTCCATAAACCTGTGTAAATGTATGACTGCTTTCTAACATCAGTTGCTGTTCTGTTTTCTTAAAGTCATGTTTGTCTCCTAGGTCTGTCAGCGGAAAAAAGCTTTGTTCTACCTGTGGGCTTCCTCTTGGAAAAGGAGCTGCCATGATTATTGAAACACTTGGTCTTTATTTCCATATTCAGTGCTTCAGGGTATGTCTCTTGCTTTATTAAGAAAAATCTCAAGTCATGCATGGTGTGAGAAGGGAGTATATTGAGGGCTGTAGATGTGAAACTGAGAAGTAGAGAACCAAGGGATTCACATGTTTGTTATGAATGTTTGTAGAGAAGTGGAAATAATGCAGCTAATTTGTTATTTTGTTGTCAGACGTTAATTGGACTAAAACCTGTGATTTTGCAAGCAAACTTAGCTTCCTCACTCACTCATGCATCATATCATTTCCCAGTTGTACTCATTGTTTTTTAAATAGAACAGTAGTTACCTTGTGATTTTATTGTTCGGTTGTTTTTTTCCAAAAAACCTGTTGAGTCCTAAAGCAATCTTTGATCTGACCCATTGTTGGAAAGCTTTGACTGTGGACTGGATGATGTGTTCTGGCTTTCGTGAGAGCTCTCAACAGAAATACTTCTTGATGGTTCTTGAGTGTTTCAGTCTGGAAATAACTCAAGACAAGGTGTCCATTTCCGTTATCTCTGGCCCATTTGGTATTAGACATTTGTGAAGCTTTTTTGGTTTTAGACATTTACCCAAACTAAACCTCTGGCCTCTCTCTAAGCTTTGTCCATCACAAATGGACAGGCTCCAGAATGCAATGTCAAAATTGGATGTCCCTTAAAATCACAAGACTTCACATCTGTGTAAATGAAGACTGCTGAAATCCAATCCTAAATATTCTTGGCTCTGAAAAGCCCTTTCACTGAATTGCAGTGCTCCCCATGAGCATCGTCTGGGTTCTGGGAGGTATTTTTTCTCACTGTTCCAAGAGCTATTGAAACAAAAGTCAAAATTTGGGAAGAGTCGTGACAGGGCTTACTCTCTCTGTTCTTCAATTGACAGTGTGGCATTTGCAAGGGGCAGCTGGGAGACGCAGCAAGTGGGACAGATGTCAGGATTAGAAATGGTCTTCTTAACTGCAACGATTGTTATATCCGATCCAGAAGTAAGTACCAAATCCTGTTCAAAGGACAATGAACTCTAACAATACTATTGCCATGATTTTGACTGATGAATTTGTCTCCTGGCTTTTCCAATCAGGCATAGCTTTGCCATGGGAAGGGGAACCTTCCTATGCCATTTTAATCATCCTCTTGTATCAAAAAAGATGTCCAACCCCATTAAATCTTGTCCAGAGGATCTCTGCTGAGCAGTATTAGACTTCAAGGTTGTTCCTGTGCATAAACACACATTAATACACATAAAAACACTATGCGCACATATTGCATGTCCTGAAGGCTTGGATCTGCCTCATCGCGTGAGACAACGTAGATACTTCTGCTAGGTCTAGGACCCCGGACCTTGTTTGTAGAAGTTCCCATTTTTTATGTCTCCAGGCCTCCCTTTGCAGACAAAATGGTCATGTAAAATATTAGGAACATTCTGTAACTTCTGATGAATCCTTGTGGTGGTATCCCCAGACATGTGCTAAAGTGTTGCTTGGTGCACATTTTGAAGAATGAGCCAGACAATTGCAAGTCAGAAAAAAACTTTATGCATTTTTCTGCCTTAGAGCAGGTCACTTGAATATCTTTCCTAGTCCTGAATTTCTGTGACTGATGCCAAGTTACCAGAGCATTTCAGCTTCACCCTGATGTCACCAGTGATATGAGATGGGCAGTGCTCATGTTGGCTTCTACTTTGTGGAAAACAGTAAGGTGCAGCAAAAAAGCACAGGAGTAATTGTTGCCTTTCTGTTACATGCCACTGTTTAGTATATTCACTGCCTACAGTCCTAACTGATAAGTGGAGATACAGAGTTCTCTTCACTTACTGTTTCCTTCCTTCTTTCTTAAAAACATTGGCTTTAGAAATGCAGGAAAGGTAGGAAAGGTACCTACCTACCATTGCCAGCAGAAGAATAGATTTTTTTTTTTTTTATTGTGATGTTTCAGGTGAAAGATATTTTCCCATCAGCAGAGCTAGAGGGTGCTATTGTATAACCATTTGTTTGGTGGTGGTTTGTTTTGTTTTTTTTTTTTTTAACTCTGCTAAGAAACGTTAGCAACTTTTTATTATGATTTATTTAACCTGACACATTTAGAAATAGCTTTTCCCGTTCAGGCTTGATGCTATAAACTTTCTTCATGAGGAAGAGGTCCTGACCATTAAAATGCACATTTGCACATCCATCTTTACACAAAAAAAAGAGAGGAAAGTGATGAAAGTAATATTTTCCTTTCCTTCTTAATCCTTTTTGCTTAAATAAAAATTGTGGTCCCTTGAGGATAGATGAAGGCTCAAATAAATTATTTATCAGCTTATATGCTACAGAAATCACCCCTCCATCATTGTTTCTACAGCAGCAGCGCTAGAAAATGCAGTACAGAGCTGTGTTTCATGCAGTGAGGTTTTGCATTTGTCCATACCTATCACAACAGTAACCAGGTCCATGACAGAGGGAACAGGTTTTGAGGAAATATATGGATCCTGAAGAAAAGTAATGGCAAGGGTTTGTCTTTTTACCTACAAATTGCCTCTTCCTGCTGTGTTCATGCCTCATGCAAAATCTCAAAATATGAGTTAGCTGAATTTAAGTTACACCGGCTCTTCTTGACAGTTGCAAAGGAACTGATTTTGATAAAACTACGAATATGGTTAGCTGTCATTTTTAACTAGAATTTTATGGACTACATGTCTGAAATGAAGAACAAACTAGTGCAATGTTAGTGTTTTGCCTTTCAGTTCTGAGAAGTCTGATGCTAAATATAAAATCAGTTGCTTGACTGCACAGGTCATGTCTTCCTGCCCCCACAGCTACATCTGAAAACCTATGCAGCAGTACACACAACTGACGGTCTCTGACCAACCCAGAATTAATCAGTCTTGGTTTGAGATGTTTATGGACATCTCAATGAAATATTTTTGCTGACAGAAGCTTATTTGAAACTGTGGATGATTCTGTTTCAAATAAATTATCAAAAAACTTACAAGAGAAAAGCATTAAAGATTATGTAGAGGTCCAGGGTCCACAATATTTCTGTTTTTAAAATAAAAGTGAATGAGGTTTTATTTGTAGATTATTTCTCTGGAACAAAACCTCACAAAGGGAACTTGGTATTCAGTGTTAAACATGGGGAAAAGTTGCAGGTTTGTGAGTGCTGAAGTCAAAGGCAAGAAGTAGATTAATGAGATTCCTTGTATGTCTAAATAACACAAGGGTTCTGTATTACCACATAACACAAACCAGGCACAGCTAAAGATGACTCATCTGTCCTTTGCTTTTCTATTTTGCCACTGCAGAGCCTAAAATTAAATATACCCACAAGTACTTCGGGAGTAAAATTGAATAAAACTGCATGCAGAATGCATTTGTCCATTTTGCATGGAAAATATATTTCCACTGGAGTTATGCTGAATCCATCTTTGCAATTAGTGCCCCCGCTTTGCAGGAAGAAGGAGAAGCAGGGCACTTCCAGATGTGTTTTTTTGAATTGTAGAGATCACATGACTAATGACTTTTGGTTTTGTTTTCCCCAGCTGCTGGACAGCCAACTACATTGTAACATGACTTTCAGTCCTAATAACTTTCAAGAAGGAACTCTCTTCTCATGTGTATCGGCTGCCTCCAGACAATCACTTGTACGAGCTTGAATCCATGGACATCATGGCTCTCATCTCATTTTTAAAAACTCATAAAAACACTGCACTTGCTCCTTTAAAATGCAATATGTTGGTTTTTCCCTTTCTTAAGAAATTTGCAAAATATGTATGACCATGGTTGGGAAGGCAAAGCCTAAGTACTATAAAAAACCCCTACTTTTCAGGTATGCTTATGATTTCCAGTCTGTTACCCTGTTCTTTTGAAAGTAATAAGAAAATAAACATGCAATAAAGCTGTTTTGTTTTAATATTTCTAGGAATTAAAAAGTTTAAGTTTACAGAACCTTTATAAAATATGCCAACTTGAGCTGAGAAGTAATTTTAAGATAGTATCTAATCAGTGCTTTTGAAAAACTAAGCATCACAGCACGACTTCTCTGTTATAACTGAAGCTATAACTTTTTTTATACAGAGACTAGTTTGATAATGCATCCTGTAATTCTGAAGCATTTTGTGTTTTTATTACCTTCAGTGGAGGGTAGGAGTTATACAAATAAATTATTGCACCTTTAGTGATAGAATTTTTTTTGTTTGTGTACCTCAAGTAATGTTCATTACTATAGCTTAATATTCTCTCAAATAAAGATTTCTTCATTAAACTTAAAGCCTGTATACTGTTAACGATGGCAAGGTTCCCATTAGGAGCAATCCTTCTTACTAAATTCAGCAGCCTGTGTTGTTATTAAACGCAATGAAAGGTGATATGGGGGAGAGGCGGCTGAGTGGGAAGACACAGCTGAATTGTGAGTCTCCGAGCTACGGTTTGACACTAGGGTGAAGCTTTCCTCTGTGTTATGTGACTTCACATTGATGGTCTGAGTTGGTTTGAGATCTGCTCATTCACTTGCGAACATTACAGTTGGTTGAAATCTCATGTGGAGAAATACACGTGGTTTGGGTGCCGTCTGGAGCAAGGAATTAAACAGCCTTGAGCCTGTGTTCATCCATACACCACCCCAATAAAGGCAGCAAAACCTGGGAGTGCGGAAGGTGGGCAGGGAGGACGCTGGCAGCAGTAGGCAAAAAAACTTTAATTTGCCTGTGCTTGGGCCAGTTTTCTCTTGTGATTTTTGATTAAGCGTGTGCTCCTTACTAATGTGACCCGAGAGCTTGTTGAAACAATGGTCAGAGCTGTGTCACTTTATCTATAATACATGGACAAGGTTAGGGGATGTGTTGCAATTGTAAAATATCCTAGCACTGTATAGTAAACACTTATTGGAAATATCCCATTTTAGCAGTCCACAATGCAACTTAAAATGGAGAGAAAAAAATCTACTTATTCTGCCTTAAAACTATGATAAAGCTCAATTAATAGAGATTTATTTTACCTATGGACACATCCATTATCTTTTGATGTGTTAGTAAATGGAAGTGAAGTGGTTATTAGTGAAGAAATAATTTTGAGTTGTTCTATAGCTAGCAACTATTTATTTAAACGCTAGTCAGTTGCTTGCAAAACTGCGCGTCATTGAAAACCCATGTATGATGTTGTCATTGGAGGACATTGTGACTGTCTGCTTGGAGGTTTCACTGTACCTTAGAATTGTGCCTTAGAAAATGCAAAGCTGTTGCACACAGTCAACGATGACTTATGGATGCAATAAATCCAAAAAGCTCAAGTCCTTCGTGGACTTCACCTGGGGAATATTTAAAAAAAAAAAAATTAAAAATCAGAAAAATGTTTTGGAGATAAAACAGTGACATCCAGTATTTTGATTAACCATCTGCATGATTTACTGTTAGAGGGTTTTGATAATCAGGATGTTCACAGTTTGCATGTGGTCATCGTAACATTTGCCTGCAAATGATGTGTAACATGGAAAATCAAAAAACAGATTTTATAACTGACTTTGTACATCTGTGTAATTCCATGTGCTGCATTAAGGATCTGTGAATATATGATGTCTGGGCCTGATTTTTAAATGAGACCATGCATGCTCGTGCATCTGTTTGGTATGAATGACTAGCACCGCTTCACCCATGTGATAGAGTTTAGGTGTGCAAATCGGTCCCCAAGCGTATAAAAGGGTTGGTTGTCACAGAGGTTAGATCTTCTTATTCCCGTAGGGATAACTGCCTAAAGGGCTTAGGAGCATGGCTGGGACTGAAATGCCTAGGTGAGCGGTGGGGTGGGGGTACACATCGCGCTGTAGGCACGCCGCTGGATCTCTGAAGCTGCTCAGAAATTGATCCCAGCCACTGTCAATTAGTTCCATATATGCATGTTTTAGCAAAGTTGATTGTATGTAAAGCAAAATGAAGCAGCTTTCTCAGACCATTATTTTTCCCCCCATGAACATCTGTTCACCAGCACAGGATGCTTTTCAACATTTTAAATTGTTCTTGCCAACTGCTTATGTTTGATTTTATATTTCCTTTGGAGTCTTACATGGCAAATTTGTTCAGGCCAAGATTTTTTTTCTTTTTTTTTCTTTTTTCAGTTTAAACACATAAATGAGATACATTTCTTATCAGGAACTTTGAGCACAGAAAAAAATATCGCTTTACTACATTTGAACTACAATGTAACTGTATTTGTTGCAAAAAAAAGATTTATTATTGCTAAGCGAATATAATGTATGTAATGGGTTATAGATGTTTCAGAATTTATTTAGCCTCCTACTACTTCAGAGAGCCTAAACAGGTGTCATAACCCATCTGTATTTCACAGCCCCATTTTCCATGGTGTATTTTTTCCTTACTCTTGCTATTATTGTTGCAGTATGTCCGTAGTTTTAGGTGAATGTCCTAAAGGTTGCTGAACCAGAAGGGGACCGTCCTTATCTGCATGTCCATTCAAGGACAAGGACTGCTGTCCTAGCTGGGGCTAATGTTGAATACCAATTATGCTAATCTTTATTTTATTTATTCTAAAATGCCTCTGGAAAATAGGAAAACTTGTCTAAAACACAACAGCTTTTATAGTTAATGTATGTTTATAAATAAAATGTTGATTACCTTTGGTGGTGTTGATTTTACTTATTATAACTAACTTCTATTGCACATGATGCTGGATTGGATTGCAGCATGCGTCCATCCTGTTGGTAAAAGGTTCTGCTTGATCGGGGTAGGCTGAACCAAGCTATATGCCACAAAACTTAGTATGCGAGATGAGACAATAAAGAAGACTTACTTAAGATGGGACAGTACCCTGTGGATTGCTGCTGTAAGGAATAGCCGACTACTTCCAAGAGCACATGTGGCCGTTGTGGTAAAAGATGAGCAGAGATGGCTTTCTGTGAGTCAAAGTCCTCAGAAGATCTTTCATTGATGTCAGTGGACTGTGGTTCAGACTTTGACGCAATAAAGCACTTTATGTACTGCAAAGCTAAATATGTGCTTGGTTAATTCCATTTCTGTGTAGCAAAGATCCTTGAGTTTGTACTTAGTTATGCATGTGCTGCAGTATTTTACTAATGCTTGAATCTCAGCGAGTACGTGGCTTCACCAGGAACCAGCAGAAAGTTCACACAAAGTTTTAAACTAATAACTGCCTCTTTTTCTTCCTTTTAATTGGGTCTTCAGTGGATGATGGGTTTGGTTTTGTGCCAGAAGCGCATCTCGGCTGTTAGATGACTCATGGGGAAGTACTGACAACTTAATTTTTTGAAAGCAGATTTTTATCCTGGTGCCTTAATGGAAATGGTAGTGGTCTTACGTTATTTCTGCATGTACGTCTCTGGACAGGGGGCCAGCCTTGCTCTGTGGCGGCAGAGGTACGCTGGGGTTCCCAGAGGTGAGCAGCGGTGCCGTGTCTGCGGGAGCAGCTTGCTGCCGCTGGAGGTTGCTCTGAGGCTGGCTTTGGAGGCATGCAGGCAGCTAGTTCTGCTTCAGCAGCTCTGCACCAAGGTTGCTGGGCTTCCAGACAAGCACGGTTTTGGTGATCGTGACCCTTATGAGCCAAGTAAAATGGTGGAAATCGTGGTATGATTTTTTTTAATTATTGTTTTCTGCTGAATGTGACCTGGCAGTTCTGACCTGACCAGAGCAGTTTGTGATGCTAAAAGGGCACTGATGGGGAGTGCACTCCACCTGCTCTGCTCTAATGCCAAAATAATTCCTCAAACATTATAAAAGGGGAGGCATGTCACCTGCTACCCTCACCAGCACCTTCGTCTGCAGGTAGCAAAAGCTGCCAGGAGGGTCCCGAGGGTGTGACAACCCTGCTAATGGCCTCGGCATGCCCCAGGAGAGGACGATGGCTTGCCCAGCAGTGGGTTGAAGCTGGGGACACATGGAAGAAATAGGGGGTGGTGTCGGAGAGGAGCGGGTTGTGACAGCTGAGGCTCATGCATCAGGGCAGAGGATGCCCCATGCAATGAGGGATGTGTGCCAGGTCCCCCAGGGGAGCTCTTTGCCCCCTCGTCACCCCATCCAGGTGCGATCCTCCATCCTTCCCCTTGCCCCCAAGGCAGCCAGGTGGGATAAGGGCTCCGTTTCTTCCTCTGCGCCCTTGCTTCAGGGTCCAGCCAACCTCATTTGGTTTGTTCTTTGTTTTCCCTCTTCAGGGAGTGTTTTGGTACAGAGGTATCAGTGAATACAGCCAGGCACTGGCAGCTGTTGGAGGCTCTAGGCACAGGTAATGAACAGCAGTAGCTTGCTCATCTCGTGAGTATTGATCCTTATCCAGACAGCTCTTCTGGGGGATAGTTAAAAGCAGGCAGCTACCACTTCATTTAGAAAATTAGCTTTAGGTACAGTTCTTGGTGCCCAGTTTAGGAAAGATTTGGTCTCAGATGGATCTCCTTCCTGATAATGGGAAGCTGGTTAAGTGTTTACTCAATAAACTTTGCAGAGAGGGGACTCATCCCGCTTTTCTCTCCCCTTGTCTCTGCTCTCCTGAGAAAAGGTTGGGTAACCGGGAAGCAAGATGACAAAGTGCTCATTTTCAGAGACAAGTTTGCAGTGAAAATCAGAAGCAGTTGTGGACACTGATGTGAGCAGATAACCACCACTTGGCTGGAAAAAAAAAAAAAAGAAGAAAATATGCCAGAAAGATACATCTCCTGTAGAGGCAAACAGGACTCCTATGTACCTCTAAAAGCCTCCGGTAGGAATGTAATTTCATCTGAATTTCCTGATAAGGGGAAATGACTAAACTGGAAGCCGCTCAAGTTTTGCAGGCAGTAAGAGCCCAAAACAGAAAGTACAGGGTGGGCTCTGAAAGTACAGGGTGGGCTCTGACTCTTCTCAGGGTACAGTGTGGGGTGGTATCTGTGGGGGTGGGTGGGGTGTCTGTTTTCTTGTTCATCTTTGTTACAAAATGTAGCATGAGTTAAACACACAAGAGGGATGCTTACCCCTGTGCAAGGCTAGAGCTGCTTCTGTAAACCTTGCTGAATACCCTGTGCTCTGCAAGAGTAGTTATTGGAGCTCTCCTCCCAAAAGCATATGGGGTTTTAACCCATTTAGGAGAAAAAAAAAAGAAAATCCATTATTTAAGACAATCTTACAAGTCACTGTTAACTCATCTGCAGAGTCCATCTGCTTCACTGCACGTGATGCACTGCAAATTCTCTTAGCTAATGCCACGTCCACAGTTCACAGATGCATTTTTTTCTAAGCAGGTAACCTGCTGTTTAAAACATGCAGAAACCAGTTGCATGGGTCTAGAAACTAGGGTAAAAATTAACAGAAATGCAAATCCTTCCATGAAATAAACAGAATTTATCAAACAGAAAGAAGAAAACAAGATTTTACAAATTCCTTTTTCCTGTTACTTCTGATTATAGGCAACAGATTAGTCCAAGGACAAGCACAGGAGCAGTGATGTGCCATCCACATTGCTGGAAACTGCCTGGTAGCTTCCCATGTTGAGTGTCAGAGCAAAGCATTAGGGCTGGTGGGACAAAAAATGTCTCAGATAGCTGGGTCGTACCTTTTCTTCCAAAAAAGTAAGCACCAACATCTGATAGCAAATGATGCTTATTCTGTAAAATGTGATGTAGCTCTTCAGTGTAATCTTTTGCCTAGTCTGGTTTGCAGGAGCTCACTAAAGCCTACTTTCCATAGAATACACTTGCCACCTCACACATTTCTTGTGGAAAGGCAAAGAGCATCACTGGCAATATTGCACCTCAAGAGCGTGATGCCCTGTCGGAAATCCTGTCGCTTGCCACAGTATAGACAGACTTTGAGACCCTCCTAGAGAATTTTGCATGACCCTACAGAGTTAGTTACTTCTGATGTTTGTATACCTCCTGCAAGGACTGGTTCCATTAGTTTTTCAGCAGTTTAAAGAGCTTGCAAAAAAACATCAGAAAAAGACCCAAACTATGTTTTCAGGGCATTTACAAATGTATTACAGGATAACAGGATGATCATTAAGTCTGTATTCCCAGAAACAAAATCACCAATACCACAGATATTAGCCAGTCATGCTATTCCTGTATAAGTTCAACAGCATAAACTATGAAGATCAACATTTTCTGCAAATGAGAAAATTTCCTGTATTCAATCCTAGCTAAGAGAGTACTAAAATATGTCTTGGGAGAAGACTTTCACCACAGAATAAAATCATGTGCCTGTACCTGGCACCTAAGGATGGGATGTCATACCCAAGGATCGCATGACACTTAAAATTGCTGTGTCTCAAAACATCCTCAATCACTTAAAAGACCAATATTCATATGAATATGAACCTTTATGTAATATATGCTTGGAAAGACCCTTCTCAGGTGCTAATAGGGATGACAAGGTTACAAACATATCAGGAAAGTCTCAGAAATGGGGTCTTGAAATCTTTTCCAGCTCGGAAGATGAATAGGATGTACTAGATAAATGAGCTGCTTCTGAAATAACTTCTGTGTTAATGTCAGAACTGCTGTTCCAGGGACCTGGACTCAGGTGCTTGTGATGGACATCCCCCTCTTCCCTATGGCCAAGTGCTCTTCAGTTGCCTTCAGGGTGGTTCATTAAACTCTGAAAGTGAATAAGAAGTCTGAGGGGGAGGCATTGCACTAATACTCCTGTTTCTCTGTATGTCCCTGTCACTCAGACTAGAGGTGTCACCTCTAGATGCACTTTTCTGGAACCACTTCTAACCATTGCCATGAGAAAGCAAAGGGGTTAATTTTCCAAATTATATTGAATGTAAGGAGTTTTTTTAGTCTAATTACAAACTTTTGTATGAAAAAATGAACTACAATGAGTAATTTGGCACCTATATGGTCTATTAACTAACACAAAGGTATTGGAGTAGACTAGATTTCAGCATGGGCTTCCTGTGTTGGACTTTGTGCTACTATTAATTTAAAGCTTTTCTTGACTGACACATGATGGCAACACTCAGATCATCACCAACCTGACAGGGAAACTGAACTCTCTGAACTGTTTCATGGACTGACATTTTGGAGGGGTTTTTTTTTTATATTTAGAATTGGTTTGTTTGATGTAGCTTTTTGGTGCCCCTTCTGGATCCATGGGTTTATACTGGAAGCACTCCTGGGCTGGAGCAGTGCTCATGGTGTGCCTGTCCCACGGAGAGGAGGAGGCATTGCCTATGGGGTCTGGCCAGGGAGAGCCTCGCGCTGAAGCCTCACAGGACTTCACTTCACTCTTCACTCTTCACTCAGCCATGTCCCAGTTAGGCTTTAGGTAAGCGTGAAGGGAGCAATGCCAGCTAGAGCTGTGAAAGGCATTCTGCCTTCTCATTCTAAGTATTCACAGGTCTTAGTCTAAAACATATGGCTAAAAGGACAGCACTTATGAAAAGAAGCCAGTTAACACATAATGCATATCCTACCAATAGCCTAAATTTATTTTATAGCTTGCTCTTAGTTTGGAAGAGATGACATTGAAAATGGAACTATGACCAAGTGCTGCTAACTGACATAATTACGAGTCTGTTCCAACAGACCAAAGCTGAATTTCAAAATTAATTTGCAGCCTCATAAAGACACTTTCAAACACTCTTCTTGGGATGAAACCTCTGTGTTTAGCACGCATACACATGCTGACGACAAAGGTGGGAGGTAGTGGCGGAGGTAAATCCCCCAGTCCCAGCTCTCATGCATTTGCCTCAGCCAAAGCTGTTGTCTCTCAGAGCGTTTGTTACAGATACACATGGGCACACAACAGTTGAAAACCCATTATCTATTTTAAAGGTAGTGACTAATGTGCTTTTGCCCACAGCGATGTGAAAATACATGGGAAGGTTTTGCTGCAGAATCTGCTCTATTCACCTTGCAGAAAAGCAGATGCATTTTCCAAATCTTTTTAGAGGAACAGAGGTCTTTATTTCTTGCAAACCTTTGCTGGTAGCCTTCTTCTTATATTTCTCCTGGAACTGTTGATGATTAGTATTTTTATATCCTTCTGTGCTTAGCAAACAGTCACTTTAAGGTTTTTTTTTCCTCTGAGTAGCGTAAAAGATTATTTCACTTGACTGAATGATACAGTCCAGTATAAGTGCATGTGGTTTGATAACCAAAACTAGAAGTAACTTTCAACAAAAATTGTGACAGCTGACTTTTTTGCCTGTGGCAGCAAAGCCCATTTACCACAATGTTCTGCAATACTGGGGTCAAAACAGAGACTTTCCTCAAGTGAATCAAAATTGTCACAGCTAACTGATTATTTCAGTGTTTTATACAGAAGAGGATGGTGCTTGTAGTTTCATTTGCAGGGCTTGCCTCATTAAATAACCTTTGCAGATGATGGACTTCTGAGAAACTTTTGGATAAAGCAAAGACCAAGGAGCTCAGGCAGCTGCACTGCCTTCGCAGTGATTCACTTCAGCGTGTGGAGTGAAGGGGAAGGAGAAAGCTTTTGACTTGCACAAGATGCAAGTCTTCCCTGTAGTTGGGTTTACATCTTGGAAAAAAAAGCCTGGGTGGCTATGTACAGTGATCTACAGCTGTTGCATTTCTTTATATATTGTTCAAATTTGTGTAGGTGGTACATTAACTTCAAAGCTGTATTTTTTTCTCATGGGCCTGTGTGTTAAGTAAACAAGATAACTGAGCAAGGTATAGATGCAGATAAACAGTTTATGGTGGGATATTGTCACTAAAGCCACTACTTGGCTTTCTCTGTATCTCTGTTCATCTTGAATGGTTAAAAACTGCTTAGAGCATGAATACTATTAAACACATGGATACATTTCTCTTTCATACCTCAAGGCTTTTCAAGCATCCTCTATACCTGAGGCAGCACATGGCTATTTTAACACACTTCCAGTTAACAACAACCCTCACATGTTGTGAGGCCTCACACTGTACTAAGTAAGCTTTGATGTAAAAAGTAATCAACTTTAGCTCTAATCAGCAATAGGCAAGGTAAAATGAATAAATCATCAGATGCAGAAGAGTTGTGATAAATAATGTCCAGGAACTGCATGCCTGTGATGGAAAAATGGCTTCAGCAAGGGGCAAGTAAGTTCTCCAAGGGTCAATGGTGGAGCTGCAGCACTTCTTCCCTCTTGTGCTCAGCTTACGACAGAGCCAGTTTCTCAGCCCTGTCCTGCACACAAATAAAATCCAGCTGTGCTCCCACAGCATGCCTCAGCTTGCCAGGAGCCGCATTTGGCCAGCGCCCGCTCTGCCCCACGCTGCCAGCACTCCGCTCTCTGCGGCACAGCCCAGCCTGGCTCCGGAGCCCCCGCTCCTCCCTGCTCTAGGGTGCTGTCACCACCCGCTGCAGACAGCTTCATTTTTTCCCTCAGATGGCAAGGATTCTGCTTTTTAGCTGGAAATTCTTCTCAATTGACAAATATATAATTTTTCAGCTTCTTGCTTTCTGTTTCCAGTTAGAAAGAAGGGCTGCAAATAAACATCGTTGGTGCCCAACAGGCTTTGGGAAGGTGTGTGCAAACAGGGAGACACTGCCTGCAGTGGGGACTCTCACAGAAATAGGTAAATAATAAGATGGTTGAAGCAACCCAAGTGTGGCAGAGCTGTGTGCATGCTGCTCTGAGAATCTTTATTAAATCTTTGCGGCTGGCAAGGCAAATATAAGACGACGTATTTTTCCACAGGCTGCCATAGTGCTTTTCATCATGGAAAGGAAATAAATTCTACTATATCATTTTATTTGTTTACAGTTTTAAGGCAAGATGCCTCTCTTTTGACAGTTCTGGGCTGCAGCTTGAATACAAATATCAATTACTTCCTTCGAATTGCAGTAATATAAAATAATTTGGACAAGACTTTGAATCATTTTGAATACCACAATACCTGAGCACACAACATCAGGGACAGCTGGATTTTTGAGAATACCTGATTACACACCCCCAGATAATCAGACAGCGTTAGCAGGCCTCAAATCAGGTACCCAGAGCCACTGGTCTTGTGTGAAAGCATAGGTACCTAGGCTTGGGTTTCCAGGTTTTCAACTACTTTCAGATTTTCAACTATATTTCAAGTAAAACAAGCAGAAAAGGGGGACTGGAGTCTGTGGGGTACTTCTTGGACCACACACTTACTGACTGGTGCTTATAGAGCCCATCATCACCAGAAATCAGTAAAGCACTTTGCAATCATTAGTTGAATAAGATGCAGAAAAATATTATTATATCTCTATTTCCAAATGGATAAAGGGGACACAGAAACTAATTTGTCCAGACAAATAATGTCTCCACTAGTGGATTTAATTTAGACTACAACCTGGCAATAAGATGCTAGAAACTCAG
>NW_010108072.1:0-11843 GCF_000699245.1 Pterocles gutturalis | reverse complement strand
CCCCCACCCCCCCCAATCAACAACAAAAAAACCCAACAAAAAAGTATGCTATTAACAGTTACTGTGACTGTAACATAGTGACTGCAGCATAGTGACTGTGGAGTTCAGAAAGACCTGGCTATCGGGGTACTGCAGACAAAGTCACCAGAGCAAGCAGCCCATCAGCATGGAGTCAGCCTGTCTAGAACTGCGGCACATGAAGCGGCAGCGCGCTTTGCACTGCCTCAGCCAGGCTGCCAGAAGCGGCCGGCTGGGCTGAAGCCAGCTCCAGCATCTGCGTGCAGACCCGTCACTCAGCCCACAGATCTGTTGCATTAGCAGAGCATTTCCCATGCTCGGAGCAGGGTGAGGCGAGCTGACTCCTTCTTATTACGTGCTCTTTTGAGAGGAAAATGTGGCAAAAGGCGTTCCCTTTCTGGAAGAATGGAGATTTAAAAAACTGTAAGCGGAAGGTTTTCGTGAGCGATGCCTGCCGCTTTGAGGCAAGCATGTGTGGTTTATTTCTCAGGTCTCCTCTATGGGCTGGGCTTCATAGCGAGGTGATGTTAGCTTGGCTTCCCATCTCTCACCTGTGGAGATGTAGAGCTGGAAACACTTGCACTGCTCTTCCTACAGCAGCAGTTGCATCTTCTGCCTGGAGAATAACAGATATTTTGTCCTAGTAAAATAAATGTTAAAAAAAAAATAAATCTAAAAATCTATTTACTGTGAGGAAAGGTGAAGAAAAGATTTTTCACTGTGTTTTGATGCCAGACCATCTTCTCCAGTTAATTATACAACAACTCAAACTGTCAGAATGGTGCTTATCCTTTGGAGGTGATTGTGCTACATATCATCACACCTGTCGGGGTGCTGGGACATTGTTCATTCAAGACAAACCACATGTACGTACCCAAAGAAAATCCCTACCCCTGCCAAGAGCAGGCAGCAGCCCAGAGGGCTCCCTCTGGGAGCAGCTGTTTGTGGGCATCTATTTCTTCTCATGCCCATTTTGCAGGGCTTCACGATATGAAGTGCCACCTCATGTCCTCCTCACGTGACAAAAACCTGATTTCCCAGGAAAATGATGGCCCACACAAGGTTGGGGCTGGCCTATAGTTGAACAAATGGTCCTGCAGCTGTATGTAGGATGAGCACCCAGAAAGCAGCCTGGCCTTACTGCTGGTGAGGAGAAGCCCAAAGATAGGTTGGGCTGGGAAGAGAACATGGAGTCCAAAAGATTTCTACATTAACTGCTAGACCAACTCATCCAATACAAATATTGTAAAAACAAACTGCATAGATGCTATCTGTATTCTGCACCAATAGTTTAATGTATGTTGCAAAACAAAAAATCTGCTGTTTCCTTTGGAGTGTGGCAGATGGTGGCATTGACAGTATTTTCTGGACTGAGCTTATTGATGGACGAGAACATTAAATGGTTAAAAGGATTCTTTCATCTCAGTGAATCTGCCACTAAAGGAAAATAAACAAACAAGGAAAAACTGCCCAGATTCTGCTCCTACTTTGAGTCATGACAAGTGTTGTGACAGTGACTGCTGCCACCCAGCTAAAGGACTGAGGCACTTTGTAAATCAGATTTCAAGTAAAGAGATTGGTTTGCGAAACCTCCTCGACATGGAATCACAAGCTGTCAGACTGTATTAGCGTTATGTTACTGGAGTAAAAAGCAAAACAAATTAAGATGTTTAACAGCTGAAATCTGAAACAAAATTGTGTTTAATGCTGAAAATCTTGTTAACATATTTTCAGGCTTCCCTTTCCCCAGATATTAAATCTCCGTGTTTGCAAGTATCTTTTTATCACACATAGAAACCTACTGCAGGAGAATAAGAACTGTAAGCAACATATGGTAAGGAAGGGTATTTCAGCCTGGCTGGGGCATTCACACTGAATTCAAAAAGACTGTTCAGTGTTGCCACAGCGTACAGCGGCACATGGGAAGATTTTAAGGACCAGGGGACAAGAGCAGCTGGAATTCCCGTTTTTCCGTGGTGCCAGAAAGCACCGCATCAACAGCAAAAGACCCAGCTCGAAGATTACACATGTTCCAGCACTGAATGTGAGGGGTAATTTGAACTCCCAAACTGTTTTTTATTTCATATTGGCTCCCACAATGAAAGAACCATTAAGGGTTTTAGTGATCTTCCAAGACTCTGATTCCAGCAGAAAGTTGGCTCCTTCTCCTTGGACACAAGACCAATTTTTAATTGAGTTTCGAGAGATGATGGATGTTGTACTTTATTCCAAGTCTATATACTAAATTAACAAGGCTGTCTGCTTAGTTTCCTCTTTTGAAACCACATTGAGATGAGTTTCTGCTAATTCTCTTACACAGGGCATTAGACATGTGAACCAAGTCCTTATTCGAGAGTTGAAATAATAGACATTTTTGCCAAGGTTATTACTTTGCATAATAAATTGGAGCTCTGAGGCAGCGACATTAATTTGCTTTCTGAAAAAGACTTACTAGATGAATTATTTTAAATGGAATAAAACTAAATGTATCATATATTTTCACCAAAATATTTTAAAATTATCAGTTAACACTTAAAAAGTTTATCTTAGAGAGGGATCATTCATTGATTCTGCACACATTTAGCATTTGTTTTTTCTGCACGCTCCCTCTGGTCACTTCACAGGTAACAGAAAGTCCCTCAGGAGTACACTAGGCTACAGAATATATTTAGGCTGAATTAGGATTATTTATGCAGCTTTTTACATGTTAACAGATGTCATTGATAAACTAAACACTCACTATTGTGAAACATTTTTTAAAAATGGCTTAGAAATAAATGTTTTTCTTAACGCTGGCTGCTGGAGTAATATTTCCATAGTGCTGTATGTGAGGAAGTTGCCTCACAGAGGTAAAGCCATTGGGAAGGCAATTCAGAGTGAAATTTTAGGCTGACCATAGAAAATTTGAAAGCAAAATTCTGACTAACTCGGGCAAAACCAGGAACCAGCTCTATTAGGTGTATATAGCTGTCTGTCACTAGAAGCTGTGTTGTTCCTCGAAAATATTGGGGTAGGCAAAAAGGAGGTCACCTTCTTCCAGGACGATGGACGGCGTTGATCGAAGAGGAGCGAGCCTGCAGCTAGGAATGACTTTGCATGTATGCTTATTCTTTCCAAATGGGAACATTTAAAAGCAATTGCGTATGTAATTTTAAAGTGGCCCAGGATAGCAATAAACAGTCTTAATGGTTTCCTTTTGGCAGCACAGGCCTAACTGACTTTCTTACCTTGCAAGGAGCTTTTCAGATGGATTGAACAAACTGGCCACATGGATTGGGGTTTGCACTTTGTTTATCCCAAAACTGTGGTTTTCCACTGGAAAACAAAAACCAATGTGCAAATACAGCTGTCAGTGTCCTCATCAAGAGAAGGTCAAAAATAGAGGTGGTATCAGCTGAGAAAAGCAACAGGCTGAAGGAGTGTGGTTAAAATAGCTGAGTGATTTAAACATGAGATTAATAGAATAACACATTCAGCATAACTGAATAATGCCCTTCCCACAGGTGACACAGCGCGGAAAAGCATGTTCAGGTCTTTATCCAGATGTGATTATGCTTCCAAACAGTAGCCTATTAAATAAAATAGTAATAAAATGCCAATTCTTTCTCATAGCCCTGTACTTCATATGTATTTCACTCCTAACCTGTGTCAGACACCAGTCTCATCCTAGTCCTCCCTTGCATAGAGGCTGCCAACAGTTTTTCTTTTCCCTCTTTTTAATGTTTTGTGTTACAACAGAATGACTCAGGACCATCTTTAATTATGACTGTAGCCTGAATGATCCTGCAGAACAGATCATTAGATCCCAGGAGAAGCTAATGGCTTATCTGTTTTGTATAATTGTTCAAATGTTCTTTTCCATCAGTTTTCCATCAGTGACATCTCATTTGTTTGATTTGTATGCTAGTGAGACAACTATCCAGCCCAGGACTCCTATTACCAAAAAAAAATTAAAAATTACACTGTGGCAACCAAATAAGGAGTTTTTTGAAGATATTTCTTTACAACAAATTGGTGTGGGTTTTTAAATACTGTATCCTCATGGAGCTGCACTGATTAGCAGTAACTGATACTTTTTTATAGCTGCTGTTCGTCTCAATGGCACAAGTGAATAAGCAATTTGTGCCTCCTCACATAATAACACAGAAAACTTGTTTCTCAACTCTCTTGCAGGCAACCACTGAAAGTAAGCAATAATTTTAGTATCTTTATTCAACAGCCAGCGGTGCGGTTAATACTGAGTTTGTTAAACTCACAAATCCCAGTTTAATGATGCTAAACAGACAAACAGATGCACCTCTACCAAAAGCAAGTTTTTCTTTCACTGCTCCTTGAAGTACAAGGCCGTGGCTCTGTCAGCAGCATGGGTTTGTCAGCATCAATGGGGACGCTTGGGCATTTTGGGACCTATCATCACAACTCTTTAAACTGCACAGCAGTTTGGAAAGGGAGGGTCCAGAATAGCTTTCAGGAGGAAAAATTGTTTCAGGACAATTTAAAACCTCAGCAAGCAAACAAGTGACATATGAAAGCAGGTTTGGGGCACTGTGTGGCACTGGGTTGGGCATCCCCTGGATGCCAACTCTGGGTGGATGGAAACTGGCTGCTGTGAGAGAAGAAGTAGTTATTTTGGAGGTAAATAAATTGCATTCAGGTGTACCTGGCCCTGAGAAAGGTTCAATGTACTTCAAAGGGCATGTCTCAGCTTTTCCCTCTGGGCAGGAAAACTTGGGAGGCAATATCAGGATGAGTTGGGAAGAAATTACTCCGCCTCAGATAACAGGATACTCCCAGCTGAAATCCATGCTCTTTTCTGCCTGAAACTGCCACACTGAAGGAGCCTAAGGTCTGTGTGACTCTCTCTGCTATCTCTTAAGAAAACACATCCCATGTGGTTATCATTGGGAGGAAAAGGCGACCACACAATCCAAACTGCTCTGGGAAATGCAAAAGAAATACACAGATTAAGTTTTTGAGCCCACACTTACAGACTAGGGAGAGGTGTCGGCGCACCCCAGTTTCTCAATACACGTAGCAGCCTGTCTCCCTCTTCCCTTCCCCTCTGCCTAAACACTGAGAAAGGAGAGTCTTTAAGGGTCTCTTACCCACTCTGCCCACAGCAGGCATAATTTTGCTGGGGACTTTTTGGGAAGGAATGTCTGGGATCCATCTTTCTGCCCTGCTACCCCAACTGAACACCTGTAAGAGAGCCTTTCTCCTCCCACGCTGCATTTCAGCTTCAATAGAAACCAAGTGTCTCCCAAGCTACAGTTTTATTCTTAAAAGTGATATGCAGATGAGATCCCATTGAAACCAGTATTAGCTGAAACTTCACAATAGCTGTAGGTCCAGAAAAACCTCGTGTTTTGTGTGTCACAAGGCTCTTCACCCTGTGCAGACTAGTTTCATTCCAGACCACCATTATGGCTTTGGTTCGGTTGCTCTTTAGTCATCATGCACTGGCAGTACTAGGGTGTATTTCCACGTGGGAGTATTTACCCCCAGACCTAAATAGATTTTTCTTCTTCTTTAAAATTATGTATTTAAGGTGACTTACCCACTACAGCTATTTTAATTCCTTTATGGGAATGGCAAGGTCAAGGCAGAGCTCCTCTTGGTTTTCTGTCTGTCTGCTCAAGAAGACTTTTCAACTGCACCAACAGTTTTCATGTAGACAAGCCTGAGAGTGAAAGAGCAGTGACCTCAGCACTGGCAGGGAATTAACTCTATAATCTAATAGGGTTTCTTCTTCCATTTATAAATAATGTGATTCTATTAGACCAAACTGTAGTCTCGTCTTAATGATAATTTATTGTGTAGCATATCTGAATTTTGCCTTTTATAAATGATTGAGAATTACAATACACAGTTATATAATTGAATCTTATTTTGTATTTTTTTATTTTTCATTGTTTAGAGAAACTCCTTTTTGTTCAGAACTCACACATAACTGGGTTTAGAAATTACAGGGGGTTTAATATGTTTATTTTTTAAGTGATAGATACTTTCATTCCTATTACTTTTAAATATTTTTTTAAAAACTTTTAAAAGTAAAATACTGCAAAAGTATTTTATGCTTATGAGGTTTTGTACAAATCATTCTGGACAATTCTGAAGACAAAACTGGCCATAAGCTTATGTATATATCCCAAAACTCAACAACAACAACAAAAAAATTAATGATCTTTGAAAGGAAATAATTAATTCCCACATTGACATTTAAATGTATTAGTGATATGCACCAGTAAAAGTATTGATCAATGAAAGTAATAATAGGAAAAACTGATCACTTTGAAGATGTATTTGACTTCAGCTGCAGAGTGTACGTCGGCCAGCACTGAAGCTGACCCTGTGAATATAACAGGACTATTACCCACCTAAAAAGACAATGAGGAAATGTAAATGAGGGAAAATTGGGAGCCCACGCTTTCATTCGCTATTAGAATATAGAAACAGAGAGAGATGGACAGCCTAGAAGTTGTGAACTACAGTTTGCAAAGCCATTTCTGGAACTGATCAGCAGCAGGCGATTTAGAAGAACACACAAGAAACCTTTTGGGGGGAAGTATTTGTTAAAGGTATCCAATAAGCAGAGAGTGGCTTACACCCCAAAATGTGTTGGTTTATATTAGAAATCTTTCAGAATCTTGTATTGACCCAGGCTGTACTGGCTGGATATTCTTACTTAAGAGGTCATATCCTTTTTTTTGCAAAATTCAGTTAAAATCTTGATCTCAACAAAATCTTGTGGCAGTGAGTCCTCAGTTTTATTACCTAGTGATTTGAAGTATCTCCTTTACCAGTTCTAAATGTGCTGAGGCAGGAATCAAATGATCACACCATTATATGTTATCCTGCCTTTTTTTTCTCCTAACCAACATTAGGAGAGAGCTTGAGTGATGTGGTCACCGAAAGGTGATATTAAATGGGTAAAAACGAAAAGTGCCTAACTTCTCCAGCCTCGTCAGTATTTTCGTATTCATATATATGTAATATTATACAGTACAGCACACCCCCTTGTTAATACAAATAACTTTTCCATCCCTCTTGAATAATATGTGCCCTCAAACATTTTTGGCACCTTTCTGTGAATGCCACCAGATTTGATAGTGCATCAGCCCAGAAATATTTCAGGAGTGCTACATTCCCAGCGGGAATTGAATACGATGGGAGTGAAGAGCTTAGATGCCCATCTAGCACATCCTCTTTTTCTGCAGCAGGACAAAACCACCCACACCGTGTTTATCTAAGTTTTTGTCTCCATAGAGATATTCCTAGTGATAATTAGATCTGTGCGTTTAAAGCATCACCATTCTGAAATAGGCTGACGCATAATGCACAAGTGCATGCAGTAGCAGTAGATATGGTCATAATTATGCTCTTTCTTCCAGATATAAGAAGACTTTGTTACAAAAAATGAAGAGACAGTTTATAAAGAAAGCGTGTAACTTTGGAATTAAAATGAGAGGAGGTTCCTCAGATGTTTGCATCCTACATGTGGTGGCTTTTTTTTTCTTTTTGCAGTATTACCTACGGAGATTCCTGAACTGCTTGTTTTCAGAGCCCATCCCTTGTGGTCACCTTTTTAAAGATAATACAGCAAGACTATTTTGGCAGATGTTTCTAGAAACAGTTTGATATTGTGAAATTAATACAGGGACAGGAGGTTTTTAGTTCTCCTGACAGCACCACTTTGAGGAGATTATTTTGAACTATGACATCACACCCTTTAGGTTAAAAAAAAAAAAAGAATAGCCTTCAGCTTTTGACAGCCTGTAGAATAAATCTGTGTAACTGTACATCATGTTGAACTTCACTAGCACTATGATGATAAACCTCAATGAGAGCTAAGGCTTCCACTTTGCAGCAACTCCGCCATCTCTCCCCCTCCTTCCCCACACTGTCTGCAAAGCTGAGGAGAAGCAACAAAGGACTCCCTGAAGCTGAATTGCCTTCTACTTGCCTTAGTTCTTTGGAAGAGAGTCCCACAAACCAAAGGAGGTCACAGAGGGAGAAAGCTGCACAGAGTATCCCAGTCAGAAGGAAGGCAGGCCAGCACTGAGCCCGCCCAGCATGTTCATGGTTACCCACAAAAAGTCAGGCAGATGCAGCACTGGGAAGAGGTTGTTCCTGGCTCTGCTCAGAGATGAGTACCAGAAGGTAACTGCCAGGAGCTGTCACTGGCTCTCTGTGGCAGCTTCTGTGTCATTGTGGGGCATAAACTGACTGGGAAAGCACTGTCAGATGCTGCAGCTGCACAAACTCCCTGATCCCTGGGATGACTTGAGAGGAGTGAGCCAACTCCCTTTACTCTTCAAAGCACAGGTGGGTTTTTAACACCCCTGAGAGCACAGGTGTTTGTGGTTATGTCTTGGGGCAGGGGCGGCTGCAGACACTCTCTTAGGAGAAGGTTTCAAGAAGTGGATTAACTTTTCAAGGCCATGAGTATCCACAGCTCTAGCTGGGAGCTCTGGGTGACCCATGCCTCTGAAACGAGCAACCCAAGCTTTCCCAAATACCATGTCCATGTGAGATAACAAGGTCTTTTAGCCATTCGTTTCACAATCTCCAGTCACTTCTCTTCCTTAACCAAATAACCACATCTACTCATAGGACTTGTGCTTTGTTTCCTGAATAGATTTCCTCCTTAGTGGATATTAATATATTGATTCATTTTCTATGAACGTGTTTCTGTGAAATGATACTGAAGTTAAGCTCCTGAAGACACCATCCATATTTTAAGCTGTTTGATAGAAGCCTTAATGCTGATGCTATATTCCAAACTGCTGGAAAGGCATACCTTCCCTCATTTACACTTCCCAAGACTGCTTTGAACTTTCCTCTTGTACAGTTGATAGAGTTTATACATTATTTGAATGCTGTTGAAGTAGCAAGAGATGTTATTGGCAATCACTTGCTACGTCTCTTTCAGAAAGGAATGGGAAGAAGTATGACCTCAGCCTGCAACAATACGGTAAAATAATACTCCTTTTTAAGGGCAAATATTTTAATTTCCTGTTGATACAATAGTCATTACAAGGATTAGCCCAAAAGATAATTTCCTCTGTCAAAAGGAAATTTCCAACCTAGAATATGGCAACATGAGCTTCATTTTCACAGCTAAATTTTCTTGAGGCATTTCTGGATGAATTCCCCACAAATTGAGAAGATGGGTTTCCTCTCAAATAATTCTTCAGCCTATCTGATGACCTCTTGTGAGAAGTACAAGGTGCAAAGTTGTTTTTCTAAGATGAAGTGGTATTTTGGTAACATCCTAGATGAAGCTGCTGGTTTATTTCATCACAGTTGTCAGGTGACAACTTGTAAAGGACCAAAGGTATGTAATGAAGGACATTGTAATATGGCTTTCATAGCACTGCTCTGCTTTACAGCTGTTGAGGGTAGTCTACAGGCTAATGTTTGGCTCTTAAAGATTCATGCTAAACGTGCACAAAAAGTTACAGACAGGTACTAGTTTAGTAGGTGCCTAAGAACTGATTCTGACCACCAATTGATGCTTCGTGTGAAGAGCCCCAAGATTTCACCTTCGGAAAGAGCTCACACTTCAGACCACAGCATTAAGCTGCTGGCCTTGACTGGAGTTAGGTTGGTTCAGAAGACTCCTGATAGATACATCTATTTTTACCTGCAACAGTGTCAAAGAAAGGCGAGAGGAAAAGAGGATTTAAAAAAATATTCTAATGGACCACAGTCACTTTTCATGACACCTCCTTTTCCCACTGGTTGATAATAGTTTGATAACTTTATTAAGTAAGTGCAGATATTAAAGATTGAACTATTTAGGCACGCTTGCTTCTCAGTGAAAATCATTGGTTTTATTAATTGTGGTTTTCCTATTTGCTGGCTACGTATTCTCTAGTAGCAAAATTAATGTTTGCATTGTCATACATGCATCCATCCAAGAGATTCATATTGGAATCAGGAATTACTTTTTCTGTTCATGTATTGGAAAGAAGAAAGCGAGAGTGTGTGCAAGAGCTATCCCAGAGCCAAATTTGACATATGACCTGAACTCCAAGTCTTGACATTTAAAAGAGCAGACAATTAAACACTCCAGTTGCTTCAAACACACAACATGAATTTGCCTTTGAACTCCTCAAGATACAGCATGTGTTCATAGTGAATTTGAGTTGGATAATAAAACAAATTATTCTTTATTTGAACAACAGGAGGGAGTAAAACCAATAAAATAACAAACCTTACCCTCACATCTTTACTGGAGCATCTTTTGACTTGTTAAGTCCTTCTGCACAGATCTCCTCACTTTGTGAACCCCAGAGCATCTCTTGGTGTTATGATCAACTTGCCCATTCGACTTTCACTGGTACCACTGGTAAGGAGCCATTTGGCATCTTCTTACTGCCTGGGCTTCTGCTGGGCACCCCATGGGCTTCTTGTAGCTTCTATGCTTGCAAAGGTCAGCAGCAATCCTGTAGATTACTTATTTAATTAATACTCCTTTTCAAACTCCTGCCTTTGCAGAGAGATGGGAGAAATAAACCTCATGTCTTTTCAAACCATCCATTGAGCAATCATGAAGGTTGATGAATTAACCGTTACAACTGGTCTGCCACAGGCATGCTGGTCCTCACAAATGGTGGATGCCATATGCCTCAGGCCTCCCACAGCTCCCTGCACTGTGGGGGTGACCAGAACATGGAAAGCAGTGGCTTGGGGAAGGCTTTATGGGTCAGAGGGAATAAATGACAGAAGTTTCCAATAAATTACTAATGAGAAGCTTAGATACCTAAGTGGAAAACTGTGATCAGAAACAGAGAGGTGATCTTAGCTCTGTATGAACCATTAGTGAGAGACAGACAACGGTGTTTGGTACTGTTCTGGTATGCCTTTTGCAAAGCATCTCCAGAAACAGGAGAGAGTGGTTCCAGCTCTGGAAAAGATTTGAAAAGTTTGAGCCTTAGGGAGTGTGGGAATTGCAAAGGAAGCAAACTATTTAGTTTAACAGGAAGACAGATCAAGATGCAAATCCATCTACAGTGTAGTAGAGAGACTTAAAAGAGAGAAAAGGTCCAGCAGACAAGTAGCTAGATCCACTGCTTGGAAGCTGAAGGCATTATATTAGAACTAAACCCCAAGTTTTAGTGAAGTGGTGAACTTGGCAAAAAAATCCACCCAAAGAAGTAGTGTTTTGTCATCTTTTAATGTTTTCAAATCATGACTGCACTCCATAAAATGGAAGCTGACCATCGTCACACACCAAGGCCTGACCAGGAGAGATATCTGCAAATCACCCTTGGCTGGCTGGTTGGTTTACTGGTAACACAGGTCTCACTTTCTCTAAGACCTCAGCAATCAGTTTAAGCCACAGTAAAGCAGGTAGACTGAGCACCGCAGTTTCTCCAGCAGGAAACTCTCTCCATGTAGATCACTATTAACAGAGCTGCACTGCAGTCCACAGATGGCTAATTCCTAGAGACAGTCCATTTACTTTGAACAAAGATATTCTTAGATTATGAAATGACTTTTGGAAGAAAAAGCAAAGGGGCAAAAGCTACCCACATTATACAAAAAAAACACATATTCAAGAAATACATGCAGGGCTTTTTTCTTCAGAAAATAGGCTGCGTGTTTTATTGCAGCACCTTAAAACTGATTATTGAAGTATTCGTATTAGTGAAACAGCACTTCTCCCATTTTTCCTATCTCTTTTCTTAGTGCTCTGGGAGTGGCACCATCCCCCCAGCACCCCACCGTGCAGAGGAAGACTGTTGCCGTATTTGCTTCTCGGCCAAATACCCAAACATTTTTGTTTGGTTTGTTTGGGTTTTTTTGGTTTTGTTTTT
>NW_010108071.1:0-48866 GCF_000699245.1 Pterocles gutturalis | reverse complement strand
TATATATAAATATATATGTATGTTTTGTGTACAAAACTTATTGCCTTTCTTGAGATTTAGGCTGATAAGTAGTGTTTAGCTGTAGACCAATTCAGCCTTCACAGAAGAATTAAGATGAAGTTTTGTGTACACATTTGACAGTACAGGCTTCTTACAGTCTTAAAAGCTTTTGTGAGGACTTACGTCCCTAGTTTTAGTGCCTTCGCAAGTCTGGACAGGTTTGTAAGATCTCATTCCTCTCCTAGTAGCATCTAAGCCAGAGGAGTGGTAACCTGGGTTCAGATAACCTCTGGGCAGCTCTCATGGCTTACAGCTTGAGATTCACAAAGAGGCAAATACGAGATTTGAGCTAGGTGGTGCTTATTTCCATGGGTCAATAAGAGTCTCTTGACCAGAGAAGTAAAAATATTTCATCCCATAATACCTTTAAGAGTGTTGTTGTTAATTTGTGGCTGATTTCCATTTTGTTTAGATATTTTGGCTTACTTTCCTGAGTTTACTGGATGCAGACTCTAGCTAGCTGATTCAAAGATGGTATCAGTACAGCTTTGAGGGTAGACACTTGGTCCCTTTCTTCTTTCTGAGGAAAACACTCAGTGCGGTCCCTATATTTAAGGATAAAGATGTTTTGGCTGGCTTCACAACTCTTGATACTCCAAATTCAGGCTTGCAGTGAAAATAGGTTAACACGTTGAGAAGCTGATTCTGAAAATCTAAGTGTGAAATTCCAGGAGATATAATTTTTACCCACTTGTCTCATGGTTTTTTGTTCTGTCAGATTTCCTACATTTTCCCTATGATTTATAAGGTCTTATGAATATTCCAACCTTCAGAGAAATTAATCGTCTCTATTCCTACAAACTGGATCTCTAGCTTGAAGCTCTCAAAATTTTTTGAATACTATCAGTCTTATGATTAATATTAATTCTGACTTTTTTATTCTTTTGCATCTATCTTTTTTTTTTTTTAGCCCAGCTGTATATGTGTGCTTACTTGCAATAGTTTCTCAAGCATCTTTCACTGCTGCCTACTGCAGTGTCGTGTCTTGCCAAGAGGTAGGGAGAGGAAAGGAAAATCTGTGAGACCTGTTGCCTCTTCTGCAATAGTCTGCCTTAACTGTACTGTGTTTGGTCTCTTATTTCTTCTGTGATTAACGGGAGTAAGTCCTGCCTTGAGTTTATGCCTGTAGGGCCCCTTCCAGTTACCATCTGGCACCCGCTAGTCTTGCCAACAAGGTCCTAGACCTGACATTGCAGAATGATTTCCAAGTCTTCCTTTCTCGATGCTCCCTTCCAAAATATTTTTTTTTATGTTTTCCCACATGCTTCTGGGTTATTTTGCTTGTTCAGTCTACTACAGCAGGTAGAACCTTTTTTTCCTCAAAATTTCTGGTGCTAGAACATGGAAGCAGGATCTCACTTAAATATTTCACATTCACTGAAAAGAAATTATATAGGAATTGAAGAAATTTGGGGTGTTGTGGTGAAATTAGCCATTATTTAGCTTGAATGTCTGAAGCTCTTCCTCTGCACAAGTAAATCAAATATTTTCTTGCTCAATTTCTCAAGTGCAGTGTGCAGTACAGCATTTTTCATAGGGATATGACTAGCAGATACAGTGGTTTGATACACAACCTTACGTACATATACTGGAGAACAAAGTTAAAAATGTTTCTGATAGAAGTTTTAGTGATCCAAAGCTTAGGTGTTAAAGCAATGAATTTTTAGTGTGCTGCCTTCATCACAGGAATACAGAAGACTGTGTGAGGAATCTAATCTTTTTATAAACTCTTTGTGAAGAGTTAATGACTTCAAATGGAGTCCAAGATGTGGAGCAACACTAGAGAAGGAGACATGATCGTGGGCAATGGACAAAGCTGAGGACCCTTGGAGGCTAAGGAATCTATCTGATATCTCATAATTCTCTCAGTCATCAACATCTTACCTAGGGGTGCTCAGTTTTAGAGAGCGTTTTCTTTGCAGTATCACTGCACCTTTCAAAAAAATGGGATTGGGCTGCACTCTTGTAGCTACAGTACTCACTCACGGCACAGGAGACCCAAGTTCAGTACAATCTCTTCCCTTCTAGCAGATGTCTCCTCATTCCCTCAAAACTGTAGTAACTATCTAATGACAGAATCATAGAATCACAGAGTAATTTAGTTGGAAAAGACCTTTAAGATCATCAAGTCGAACCGTTAACCTAAAGTTGCCAAGTCCACCACTAAACCACGTCCCTAAGCACCACAGTTGTCCCTCTTTTAAATACCTCCAGTGATGGTGACTCAATCACTTCCCTGGGCAGCATGTTCCAGTTGCTTGCTAACCCTTTCGGTGAAGGAATTTTTCCTAATATCCAGTCTAAACCTCCCCTGGTGCAACATCAGGCCATTTCCTCTTGTCCTATTACTTGCTACTTGGGAGAAGACACCAACACCCACCTTGCTACAACCTCCTTCCAGGTAGTCGTAGAGAACAATAAGGTCTCCCTTCAGCCTCCTCTTCTCCAGACTAAACAACCCTGGTTCCCTGAAATGCCCCTCATAAGACTTGTTCTCTAGACCCTTCACCAGCTTCACTGCTCTTCTTTGGAAGTGCTCCAGCACCTCAATGTCTTTCTTGCAGTGAGGGGCCCAAAACTGAACACAGGATTCAAGGTGCAGCCTCACCAGTGCCGAGTTCAGGGGTGCAATCACTTCCCTAGTCCTGCTGGCCACACTATTTCTGATACAGGCCAGGATACCATTGGCCTTCTTGGCCACCTGGTCACACTGCTGGCTCGTATTCAGCCGGCTGTTGACCAACACCGCCAGGTCCTTTTCCACCAGGCAGCTTTGGAGCCACTCTTCCCCAAGCCTGTAGCATTGCAGGGAGTTGTTGTGACTCATGTGTAGGTCCTGGCAATTGGTCTGTTGTGCCATATAATTTCTTCTCCATCTTCCTGATGGGAATTGTACCCCTGTCTACCAAAGAATAGAAGATTTTCCAGGGCTGGGGAGCTGTGAAGGGACAAAAGAGAGAGAGAGAGAAAGTGCAAGTATACGCAAGAGGGAATATAATTTCATAGATTAGTGGTTTGAGAAATCTTCAGAAACAAGGAGAGGGAGAGAGGAGGATATTGGGTCCTCCTCCTGGAAG
The DNA here is from genome assembly GCF_000699245.1 of Pterocles gutturalis. Lineage (NCBI taxonomy): Eukaryota > Metazoa > Chordata > Aves > Pterocliformes > Pteroclidae > Pterocles > Pterocles gutturalis. The sequence continues at coordinate 45,729 of NW_010108071.1, read as the reverse complement.
TTACATTTTTTTCCAACTACTGTTTCAACAGATGTTGTCCTAAGATGGTGATTCAACTACTTCTATGATTGGTTTCAAGGGTTTAATGACAAAGGTGTTTAGCCTATGCAAAACCAGAGCGACACTATGCAGATACAGAAGGAAAATATATGTTTCAAAACTGCAACATTAAGCAGGAGTTTGATTGGAGTTTAGGTTCCCAGAGTTTGGGGGCTTCTTATGTTGCAGTTTCAGACTGCAATACCATGTCTATGTCAGATCTAGTCCAGAGCAAATGGACTCTACCAGACCATGTGAATATGCTAAAAATAAATTGCTAAACAGGAATGCATGGGCTAATATGCTTTGTTTATATATTTACCCTGCAAAATACTACACAGATCTGATTTACTGCCTCTGTTCAGGCAATAAGCATTGCTGCACTAAATGTATATACTTTTCCATGAGGAGGAACAGAGCTAAAAGATGCTGTTCATTTACCATCACCATCCTCCTCACCTTGACGCCAGGAGACAGATGAAACCCTGGGACATTCCTCCTGTTTTCGTAAAACAACAGCCTGAAGTCTAATTGGTGCAATGCATTATTTTTTTTCATGTGCACATACTTCCTAGATGACCTTAAAGAAGAGTTACGGACCTCATACACCTCATGATGCTCTTGCCAGGAAGCTTCCCAGTAATTTCAAGGGTAATCAGAATAAGCCCAATATTAACTTATTGAAAGTAAAATAAGGGGAAAGTGCCATCTATACTCCAACCCTTAGCAAAATTATCCTCCCACTTAAACAGAGGTTGTAGTTAAAGTAAACTAAGTATGTTTTAAACATCTTTGTTGCTCTGGCCATCATTCATCAGTATTTCACAGTATTGCTTTCATATATTTATCCTTATTCAAATAATCAAAGTGTTCCATCAACTGGAACTTCTTGGAAAATCTCTGGTAGGCATTTAGAAGGTTATCCTTGACTGCAGAGCGTGTTGTACAACTGTAGCCTGGCACATAAAACTGTCCTGAGGAATTCTGTGATTCTGTGAATCAACTGGCAGAGGATTTAATCCACTCTAATCCGATTACACCCAGAACTAAAGAAGGTTAGATAATGGTAGAAATTAATGGACCCAGAGTGCATTATATATGTCCTGTGCAATTCTGTTGAATTCACCTAGTTGCACAAAGTATAATAAAGGCAGAATTTATTCTGACAGCCCTCTACTTGAACACAACCTTCAAAGTAAATTGCAGAGCATGATGCCCAGGTCAAGTTTTTTCTTGCATTGTAGTATTCATCATTCTCCATTATTTTGGACAAACAGTTCTGGAGAAGGATGTTCAGACATGGTTGAAAGGACCTCAACATTCAGTATACCAAAAGAAAAAATTTAATAAATCAATACAAAAAGTTAATATTTATTGAAGTTGTATAGTTTGAAAGAGGTAGATTTTCTAGTTCTGGCATTCTTCCAGTGCAACTTGTCAAACCAGGTTATGTTTGAAATGTGCCTGCAGCCAAGAATGTGAGAGCTCAGCATGACGATGTGCAGAGGCTTGTTTGATTTGGGGTGATTTTCACTTTTGATCAAAGAAACTACCTGATCCTCTTTCATGGGTTAGTATTTCTGAGGCTCATTATTATTCTTTTGTTTGCCTTGCTTACTGGGACTCATTGGAGGAAACATCTCATTTTATTCAGAGATTCTTCATTAGGGGACATTTCTTGTAAAGAAGAGATGTTCTGCTTTGTTCTTTTGACTTCTGATCTGTAAAACCCTCCCTGTCTTTGCCATGTTTATTGACACCCTAGGGACTCCACATTGTATAACATGTCAGAGTAGATTTGTTTGTTTTCCCTTCCCGATTGTCTGTTATTCTACAGAAAAATTATCCAAAATTCATCTTTTTCAAACACAAAAGACAAGAGCTTATGTTTGAAACATTACTGATTTTACAGTATGAGAAAATTAATTTCATATGGCAACACAGGAGACAGATAAATAATCAATTTACTCTGTTTCAGTTTAGAGGTGGTAACACACAGACCAGGGACTGTAATTTCTTTGAACATGCTAACTCAACTGTCCATGATTATCCAAGCACACTTCTAATTCATTTTTAAATAGAAGGAATTCTCATAGTTTTTCTATTTGAATAAGCACCTGGTTTCCCAGTCAAGGTAGTCATAGTGACTTAGGTCTGATTTTAGTGATCCCTGTTGATTTTAATGCAGTATACTATTTTTAGCTTATATTAGTTCATGGCTATGAAGAGACAAAGGTGCCAAGTAGACAGAAGAAGTCCAGATATGCATATAATCACAGCCTGCTGGAGTTTCTGTATGTGAAAAAACAACCTGTCTAGATTGTTTTATGTTTTTGTTTTAGTCCTCACTTTTCAGTTAATAGAAACTTGTTATGGCTTGCCAGGTGAAAAAGTAATGAATAAATACTGAGTGCTAATTTAATAAGTATAATAGTTTTGTAATATGTCCCTTCTGTGTATTCTCAATTCTTCTTTCTTCATCCATTGTCCAAACACATTTTCCCTTCCTTATCACACACCACTTTCATAGAATCATAGAATCATTAAGGTTGGAAAAGACCTCAAGGATCATCAAGTCCAGTCATCAACCCACACCACCTAACTCACTAAACCATGTCCCTAAGCAACACATCTACACATTTCTTGACAGTTCTCCCAGTTTCAGTTTTCAGTCCTCATTCACATAAGATTTATTTTTTCACCTGACAATGTCTCCAGTTCTGCCCTTCTTTTCAAAGACTATGACCAAAACCTCTTTCATTTTTGCTCTGGAAGATAGAATAATGTGTAATTTGCATTTTAAAAATTTCCTTTTCATTGTTTTCCTTACCCAGTGATCTGTTGAAATGACACTTATACATCTTCAGTTTCTCCCTCATCATTTTATTAATGGAATAAAAATGCAGCTTCTTTCCCTTCCTTCACACATAGAATCATAGAATAGTTTCAGTTGGAAAGGATCATTGAGGTCATCTAGTCCAATTCCCTTGCAGTAAGCAGGGACGTCTTCCACTATATCAGGTTGCCCAGAGCCCCATCCAGCCTGACCTTGAATGTTTCCAGCAATTGGGCATCTACCATCTCCCTGGGCAACCTGTTCCAGTGTCTCACCACCCTAAGTGTAAAATATTTCTTCCTTATATCTAGTCTAAACCTCTCCCCTTTTAGTTTAAAACCACTACCCCTTGTCCTATTGCTACAGACCCTGTTAAAAAGTTTATCCCCATCTTTCTTTTAACCCCCCTTTAGGTACTGAAAGGCCACAATCAGATCTCCTTGGAGTCTTCTCTTCTCCAAGCTGCACAATCCCAACTCTCTCGGCCTCTCCCCTTGGGAAGGTGTTCCAGGCCTTTGATCATTTCCATGGCCCTCCTTTGGACCTGCTCCCACAGGTCCATGTCCTTCCTGTGCTGAGGGCTCCAGAGTTGGATGCAGTGCTCCAGGTGTGGTTTCACCAGAGCAGAGGGGCAGAATCACATCCTTCAACCTGCTGACCATGCTTCTTTTGATGCAGCCCAGGACACAGTTGGCTTTCTGGGCTGCAAGCGCACATTGCCAGCTCATGTCCAACTTCTCATCCACCAGGACACCCAGGTCTTTCTCTTCAGGGCTGCTCTCAATCTCTTCATCTCCCAGACTGTATCAATGCTGGGAGTTGCCCCAAACTATGTGTAGGACCTTGCATTTGGCTTTTTTGAACCTCATGAAGTTTTCACAAGCCCACTTCTCCAGCTTGTCAAAGTCCATCTGGATGGCATCCTGTCCCTCAGGGGTGTCAGCGTTACCACTCAGCTTCGTGTCATCTGCAGACTTACTGAGGGTGCACTAAATCCCATCATCTATGTAATTGATAAAGATATTAAACAGCACTGACCCCAGAACAGACCCCTGAGGGACACTGCTTGTTACTGGTCTCCATCTGGACATTGAACCATTGACCACTACCCTCTGGAAGCAATCATCAATCCAATTTCTTATCCACCAAACAGTTCACCAATCAAATCCATGTCTCTCCAGTTTAGAGAGAAGGATGTTGTGGGGGACTGTGTCAAAGGCCTTGGAGAAGTGCAGATAGATGATGTCCGTGGCTCTTCCCTTGTCCACTGATGCGGTCATTCCCTCTAAAAGGAAAGCCACTAAGCTGGTGAGGCAGGACTTGCCATTGGTGAAGCCATGCTGGCTGTCTCAAATTACCTCCCTCTCCTCCAGGTCCCTCAGCATATCATCAAACCAAGTTTCTCCTGCCTAGAATATGTTGCTTGTGGTACTCTCAATATCAGTTTTGCATAAAGCACATCTTCCTAGCAAATTTTTTTTTTTTTTGGTGGGTAAGTAGGACTATTCTTTTTTTAAAAATAATTTCTGCAAGGTATACCACTCCTAGAGTTTATTGCCTCTGCTTTTATAAACATTCCTCAATGTAACACCATCACAGTCATTTAACATCATCCCTGTGATGAGTTTACCCCTCAACTTGCAACACCAGTGTGGATATATAACTAAACTAACTGATGCCAGAGTACTTATTATGTAGAATAGCTGTGTTTTGTAAAACATTAAAAGCCTAGGATCCTTTAGAAGCACTAGAGGTAACTGAAGGGAAAAAGACAACCATGTCTGAGTGAGAGGAAGGAGCAAGAAAAACTTCTCGACAACAGTAAAGTGAAGGAGCAACTTTTGCACGTTGAAGCTGGTTGCTGTTTTGCACCCAGCAATAGCTGATTATGCTGTGCTGATTGGCTGTAACACTGACAGCTGGTGAAGCAAATTTCTATAAGACTGCTTGACTCTGTGTAGTTTCCAAACAGTATAGATACAGTGGTGATGGACCAAAGAGAGAGAGATAGGATCTGCACCATTATTCTGCTTGGAGTTGTTTAGACCTCATTTTTTAATTAACAAAACTTCAACTAGACTCCAGGTATCCCTGGTTGTTTGCTATGCCAGGAGTTATTCAAATTGTCAGCCACTTTTACTGAGGCTGAAAGAAACCACTGAAATTGCGTGCATTGCCCAAGGTCAATGCAAATGAAGAAGGGACACTACCAACTAGAGAAGTTAAATCAGGAAGCACTTTCTGTGGGGGAAGAGGAGGCAAACAGCATACAAGGAGAAGAAAATCCTATTGAAGACAGTTTAGGAACACCATGCTACCTTCAATAAAAGCATTGATCTAAACAATTAAAATGAAAAAAAATGTTTAGAAGTGAATATCTCCTATAATCAAGCTAGATTTGGTATCACCTGACAACATGGAGAAAGTGCTAGAAAATGAAAACATGTCTTTCATCCAGGGGCAGATTTGCTTTCAGAAGCCAGTGACGCATGGACTACTTTTTACAACCATGTCCAGGTCCACACTGCAGATTGGAAACCCCTTTCCAATGCAAGGCTCCTGGTCTCAATCCAAGTCCCACTCATTATCCTCTGCAAAGTGAGTCAGAGCTTCCCAAACATCCATGATGTTATGCCAACACTTTCTTGTACAATAGGTAAAGTGTCCTCTATCCTGGAGTCTTGTAATGCACATACGTAAATAATTTGAAAGAAGTGTTGAGCTGGAGTCTCTGAAACACAAATATCCAAGGGAAAATACAAGTTAGGGAAGCAGGTTCCTGGAATGATCAGGGAGAAAGGAGAGGAACAGAGCTAGTAAGAACTTTTTACTGAAAGCACATTCCTGGCTTTCTTGGCTCTATAGAATTTCTCCTCCCTCCTTCCTCATCCCTCCCACAGCACTGAGCAATGTGTTCCAATGTATTTCAATATATGACTAACATAATTAGTTTAATGTTTCACTCCTTCCTCACATAAACCTGACATTAAAGCAAACAATGGTATCTGGGACATCTCCTGAAGAAAGCTTGTGTGAAAGAAAATGCAAAATATTGTAGAGGTTACAAAAACAGTAACTGCTGTTCAGTTTAATACGTTTCTTCTACTCACCTTCAGTTCCAGCAGACATATTCAATTCCTCTGAAGAGATCGGCATTTTTCTATGTCAAAGTGTGCTTTATTAAAGGAATAAAAATGGAACTTATTTCACTTCCTTCACATATCCAAGTTTCTCCTGCCTAGAATATGCTGCTTGTGTATTTATCCATATAAGAAGCCCTGTGTGCGTGTATATGTATATATGTATAGCTGCAATCCATAGGTTTTAATGATTATCTTTCATTTCTTGTCCTTTCTGTTTCACCTCTGTTGAAGTGTCATTAAATCCCACAGAAAATAATGTAATGAAGCTTCTTAAATCTGCCTATTTTGTGCTGTAGGAAATTCAGAAAGACAATGAAAGTCATGTAATTTACAAACATTAGTTTTACTAACTGTACTTCATTATTTGTGTTCACACATTTGTTTGAAATAATATAAATTACATGTTAGGCTTAAGAAATGAACAGAAGATATTTCTGTTGTAGTTGACCAGTTGACCAGAGAGTGGTGCCACAATTTTGTAATAAACATTAAGACAACACTTGAATAGTATTAAAGAGATGTGCTGTCTGGAAAAGCATAGAACTGTAGCACAGCTTGGATCAGAAGAGGCCTTTAAAGATCATCCAGTCCAAATAACCTGTCATGGGCTGAGATGTCTTTCACTAGATCAGGTTGCTCAAAGCCCCTGTCAAACAGACCTTGAATATTTTCAATAATGGGGCATCTACAGCTTCTCTGGGCAACCTGTTCCAGTGTCTCACCATCATAACTGTAAAAAATGTGTTCCTTATATCCAATCTAAATCTACTCCCTTTCATTTTAAAACCATTGCACTTCATCCTGTCACTACAGACCCTGGTAAAAGGTCTCTCTCTGTCTTTCTTATAAACCCCTTTTATATATTGAAAGGCTGCAACAGGGTCTCCCTGGAGCCTTCTCTTCTTCAGACTGAACAACCCCAACTCTCTCAGCCTTTCTTCACAGGAGAGGTGCTCCAGCCCTCTGATAGTTTTTGTGGCCCTCGTCTGGTCCCTCTCCAGCAGGACCATGTCTTTCCTGTGCTGGGGACCACAGAGCTGGACCCAGTACTCCAGGTGGGGTCTCATGAGGGCAACATGGAAGGGGAGAATAACCTCCTTCAACCTTCTGGACATGTTTCTTTTTATGCAGTCCAGGATACAATTGGCTTTCTGTGCTATAAGTGCATGTTGCTGGCTTGTGTCCAATTTTTCATCCACAAGTATCACCAAGTGATTCTCTGCAGGGCTGCCGTAATGATATTGGGGTCTATGAGCCCTATGAGCAGGATGTACACTTGGCCTTGTTGTACTTCATGATGTTCACATGGGCCCACTCCTCAAGCCTGTAAAGGTCCCTCTGGCTGGCATCCCTTCCCTGAAGTGAATGAACTACACCACTTGGCTTGGTATAATCTGCAATCTTACTGAGGGTGCACTAAATCCCACTGTCTATGTCACTGATGAAGCTATTAAATAGTATTGGTCCCAGCATAGATCCTTGAGGGAGTCCACTTGTTACTGGTTTCCACTTGGACACTGAGAAATTAACTGTAACTCTTTCTGTGTGACCATCCAGCCATTTCCTTATCCATCCAATCACCCATCTGTCAAATCCATGTCTTGCCAATTTAGAAGCAAGAATGTTGTGGAGGACCACATCAGAGGCCTTACATAAGTCCAGAGAGATTACGTTGGTTGCTCTTCCTTTGTCCACTGATACAGTCACGCCATCATTGAAGGCCACAGGATTAGTCAGGCACGTTTGCCCCTGGTGAAGCCATGCTAGCTGTCTCTGATCACTTCCCCATCTTCCATGTTTTGATGTATCAGCCAGGAGGTTCTGCTCCATCTTCTTACCAGACATGGTAGTGAGAATGTTCGTCAGTCCTCTTTTTTACCCTTTTTAAAAAATGGGTGTGATATTTCCTTTTTTCCAGTCACTGTGAACTTCATTTGACTTACATAACTTTTCAAGTATGATGGAGAGTGGGTTGGCCACATCAGCCAATTGCTTTGGTATGTTGGGGTGCCTCTTGTCAGGTCCCACGGACATTCAAGTTCCTCAGGTGGTCTCAAACCTGATTTTCTCAGGATGCTCTCTTCTCTGATGGGATTCTATTTTTCATGAAAGAATGATCTCAATTAAAGCATTGTGTTCTAAGTTTTCCTTAGAAACCTTTTTTTATTATCTCAGAGGAAATAAATATATTTTCTAATGCTAAGTGCTACCTCACATCCTCTCTGATAAAGATAAAAAGAGAGGGACTAAGGAGGTTCCCAGAATTACTTTTATGAAATCCCTGCAGCCCTAATTTTTATTTTTTTATCAACATGTCCCTAGGTATTTCATTGAACAATTTGCTTATTGTAGTACTATAAAGCTGGGCAAAGTACAACCACGTCTAATAATCTGTTTAAAATGAACTGATTCATTCATCAGTCTGTATCAGCTTTTAGAGTTTGAACTCTCTGTATCAGATATTATGGTATTTCATAATTTTACAGTTGCTATTTCATAATTTTACAGTTTCTATTTCAGAGATGCAGCCAGTAAAAAAAAAAAAAAAAAAAAAAAAAGTTAACACTTGTGCATATCCGTGCACCTGAGTGTAGAATTGCAGAATATAGAATAATTTAGGTTGGAGAAGATCCTTAAGATCATAGAGTTGAACCATAAACCTAATATTATGTCTTAACCATGTCTCTAAGTGCCACATCTAGACGTCTTTTAAATACCTCCAGTGATGGTGACTCAACCACTTCCCTGGGCAGCCTGTTGCAGTGCTTGGTAACACTTTCAGTGAAGAAACTTTTTCTAATATCCAATCTAAACCTCTTCAGCACAGTTTGAGGCTGTTTCCTCTTATTGTATCACTAGTTACTTGGGAAAAGAGTATATAAATTTACATATAATTCTCCTAAGTTAAACAGCATCCCTTTTACACAATCTTTTATGATGTAAGATTTGCAATAATTGTCCAGTATCTTCACAAATTTTAGAACTGAAGAACACTTATGCATTTTCCTTCTCATATGCTGAAAGCAGTTTACTGCCAGAATTTCCACACAACAGACACAAGTCAGTCTCATGGTACATATCCAGGAGGTTTTCTTTCATGCCCATTTTAACCAGCTAGACCAGCATTTTCTAACCTGTCCTGAAAAGATGGGTTCAGCTTTCTTCAGAAGCACTGAACAAGTGCTTCTCCTGCTAACTTCTGTGTAATCTGGAGCTGTGCAACATTCTCTGAAATCAAACCATTTCTGCTAAGACGGCTCCTCTTTCAGTAGCCACACTTGACAAACATTGGCTAAACTTATCCAAGAGGATGTATTCCCAGTGAGCTGAACCTATGAAATATGTCATTGAGAAGACAGGATTCAGGGTGCTTCATCCCAAAGTATGTGGAATACAGTGAGATCACCTGGCACCTTCCTACATAGATACATCAAAAGCGTGTTTTGAACAGGTCTGATTACATAAATCCATTGCATAATGATAATATTTGCTGGAGCTGAAGAAGGCAGAATTGAAGCAGATGGATTCGAAACATGACAGTTTGTTTTCAATCCTTACTTCAAGAACCATGTGAGGCATGGTGAAATCTGCAGCATATAAATGGTGCTCACAATCAGCTTCAGCTGAGGCCACTAGCAGAATTCAGACAGTGGCAGCAAATTTCCAACAGCACAGCCTCAGGATTTTCCTGGATATTTCCAGCTTGCCATTGATATCCCAGCATACGGTTTGAGGAATTATTTGAATTCTCTTCAAAACTCTTATAATTAGCTCAGTTTCTTTTGTCTTGTAAGTCTTGGCAAGTTATGTTTTGTAAATCAATCCCTTCAACTCCCCCAGCAAAACATAAGGCAAGAGCTACAGAACATACAAAAATTAGGTGAGAACAAAGCAGTCCCTTTTAAACACATGCCACAGAAAGTGACTATTGCTTGCATTTTATTCAAGTATGCCCAAATGCAGTAGTCACTCTAAATTCCAGTCATCATAAGTACTAGTAGCAGTTATTCTCACTGGATTTAACCTTTATTTGTACAACTCTGTACAAGATTTCTTGCAATGGTTAGTGTGTTTTTCCTTAAGACAATATTTTTGCATTTCCCCATCAAATTTTTATCTCCTGCATTTGGCAAGTGAGTCTTGAATGACAGGAAGAGCTTTGTTGTGGTCCATGATTCATTTCACTTGTTCCCCAGCCACTCCCTGGGTGTGTTTTCATGGGAGCAGGCTCTTTTGCAATCTGAAGTACTACAGCTCTGTAACGATGTGGCATCACCTGCCTGCTAAGGGAAGGGACTATTGTGATTAACAGCTTCAAGAGGAAAATGCAACATCTATTTACAAGGCTTCTGCAGCTTAAGTCCTAATGCCACAACTTTGTCCAACTAAAATGCTTTCAAAACATCCATCCAGAAGCTCTAAAAAGTGCCACTTGTACAAACTCAAGATGGCTATGCTCTGCCTAACTCCCGTGTTTGGTCACTGCTTGTTGTTGGAAAACATTTCCACAAAAAACCCAAACCAAACCAAAAACCCAAAAACCCAAAAAACCCCCCAAAAACTCCACCCCAAGCAAAACCCAAACCAAAACCAAAAGACTCAGAGAAGATGTCCTTTGAAGACTGTCGTGTACACAAGAGTTACTAAGGCTAAAGTTTTTGTAGAGTCAACTTGATTTGGTATTAAAGCACCCATGAGCTACAGCATATCAGTCCACATTTTTTGGGCATGTTTCTGTTTCCCTAGCCTTTGCTTTCACAGGTACAGTTCTTGGGGTAGTGACTGACTCTTTCTGATGTTCTTTGGAGCTCAGCACATGGGGACTCTGTTCTTGGTACCTTTAGGTTTTCTCAACCTAGGAAATACTTACATGAAGCTGCGTTCTTATGATCCTCAGGATGATCATTTATTATTCATTATACCTAATGTTTGACTCCTTGTTGGAGGAGATGGTTCATAAAGTGCATAGGTGTTTTAAGTAGCAGCTGTGGTCCAAAATGGAACCATGATGTATTTCCACAAGGCTGAAAGGTCCATGCACACTTGTGGGGACCAACCTATTTTCCAAAAAAGGAGGTGAGGTGGATAAAGTACTGCGAGGTGAATAAAGTATGTCAGGACAGAAAAGAGGGAAATGCCCATCTCCAGAGTAGCCTGACATGCAGTATTGCACTCAACATGAAATCACAGGCTTGTCTTCTTTACACTAAGTGTTCTCTTCCTCAGAGCCAGAGGAAAGCATGTATATAACCTGCAAATTGCCAAGGGAAATGCTATATTGTGGTAAGAAACTGGAAAAACTCTACATGGAGCACAGAAGAGACAATAATCTCAGAATGGATTTGCTATGAGATACTAAGTGCTTAGCGCTTACATTTGAATTCCTACGTGGAGCAAAAAGTGTTCAGTCCAGTGACAGCTAGCATGTTCAGAAAACAGCTTTACTACAGGAAAGGCAGTAAATGATCAGACAATTAATAAAAAAGAAAAAATCCCCAACTCCTCAGGTCAAAATAAATACTGTCTCAAATGGAGAGTTCAGGCACTTTTTTGCCACTGTATTGCCATTAACCTTCAAAGTCTTCTTAACCACTTGAGAAGGGAAGCATAAACCAGAAAGATTTCCTTTGTAAAAATCTCCATAAATTGCAAACTATACATTTTATATCAGCCATAATAATAGTAATTAATAAAAATCACAAAGGTTTCATCTTCGTAGGAAGGCAGAATAAATAATCAGTGCTTAGTTCTTTTGGAAGCATTGCAATGTACTCACAGTGACTTTCCATTTTTTTGTGTTAACAAACAAAATTCAGCTGAATGGTCCAAACACAAACACTAGCAGAAAATACTTTTGGGGTCACCAGTCAGGAATGGGCATGAGTTTACCCATTGTATCTGTTAACAGATCATGTCTTAGTCTTAAATGATCTATACACAGCAACACTCTTAAGCCAACAACTAGAATATGAAAAGATTTTTAATGGGTTATTTGTGTATTATTCAACAGCATCTTCAGCATCTTAACACAAAACAATCAAGATGTCTCAATCTTAAATGTACGTCTTTCTTGATACATCAGTTGCCTAGCAGGGTAATTTGTTCTTCACCATATAATCTTGACTCACAGAGGTACGTAAGCACATGTGTAATCTTCAGCAAGTGCGTTGTCCCATTGATTTCAATAGGTGATTCATAAATCTATTAAATTGCAACCTTAGGGTTACTCTGTTAATTTCTGTGCCTATGAATAATTCCTTAGAGTTGAAATTCCATTACATATGTTAATAGCTTGCTTGGACCATTTTATGCTTTTAAAACACTTAGCAATGAAGTCTCTAGGGACGACACATTTACAGTTACAGGTCTTCGGGCAAGAGGGAGAATATTATACTAAAAGTCAGTCACTTCATGCTATTCAACAGGCATTTACTCAAGCAGTTCTTTATTTGATTTAGTATATCCAACATTGCCCCTTCATGATTCAACCACTCATCTTTATTTTTTTTTTCAGGTGAAGATAATAATTCATTGTTGTTGTTAGTTTTCTGTCTGAAAACACAACTGAACTGTTGCCTTTGCAGGGTAAGCTCCTTCTCTTTGAAAGTTCCTTTCTAAGCCTATGCATTTGCAGGATCCTTTTCTTCTCTGAAGTGTCTTCCCATAGGCGTTGCCAGATGAACTAAGCAGAGTCTGCTCATGCATCCAGGTAGGCATTTGGCAGGATCAAAACTGAACAGCATCAACTAGTTCTGCCTGGGATTTAGCAGACTGTTCTCACTGGCATTTTGCTGCCTTTTCCCTGCAACCTGTAGCAGAGAGGACCACGAGATGGCAGTACTGCATGAACGATTGAGTCAAAAGCCAACTTTTTACAGAATTAATTTGTTGGGAAACACATTTTCTACCAGCAGCTTCAGGACTTTTTGTAAATTCAGTCTGCCCCCAACTTGCTTTGCAACAGTAAGGAGACAATGCAAGTGAAATCTATACCCTGCACATTCTGCAGTGTGGCAGTTAGTGGGTCACATTCTTCTGCTAATAAAATATTGTTGTTTGTTTTAATACAGTATGTACTGACATGAAGGATGACATGATATTTTAGGGCACCACAGAAAGCCTGTAACTAGGAGACAAGATTTACACTACATCAAAATTTGCCTTCCATCTGAGCATGGAAGTGTTCAGAAGAAAATAGACACTGAAATACTGATTTCAAGGCAGAGCAGAAAGGAGTGAATTCTTTGCAAACATTTTTACAGAAGTATTGATTTCCTGTGCAAATCAGTAATACTTTGTGTCAGCATGGCAGAGTTAACTACAGAGGGGAAAGCAAGGTGCTAATGTAGCTAGATTGTTCTCAGTTTCCAGAAGCTGAAATGTCTGGTCATTTCTGCATAATGGTCAATTCTACATAACGATATAGCTGTTCAGTAAGGCTGACCTGGCAGCAAATTCGAATGGCTGAAAATTAAATGCTGAGCTTTCAGATTTCTGAAGAAGTGCATCTTTCTGTTGCCTCTTCACTTTGTAGTGGCATAAAGGCATAACGCCCTTTGTGAGTGAAGTAGTCCCACTGAGTTGCAGAACATTAGATCAGTGTTAGAATTCTTTGTCTTGCATAGCCTTGGACCTCCCAACTGGTTGCAGAGATCAGAAATTAGTTCAGGCCTGCTTGGGGACTGCTGCTCTAGTTTATCTACAGTGGGCTGTACAGAGGTCAGAGAGAGGACTTCTGTTTCAGAAATGAAGGTACACTGAATCTTCCAAGAGCAGGAGTTAGGACACTCTACAGCTCCCCCGACACAGCAAGGGACACTATCACATGTGTGCCTCTTACTACAATTGTAACAACTGTCACTGCCCGTTCATAACTCCTCACATGAAACTTGTTTTGTTGTGCCCATGGGGAGGAATTCACTGAGTTTCATGGAGCATTGCCTCAGGCCTCCTGCAAACTTTCTGAAACAACCACAAATAGAACGTGAATAAGGTTCTCTGGTCCTTGTTGGTGAGCAACTGCTGGCACTCGCTTAAGGCCAAATTGGGGACTACCACTTCTAGGTGGTGCCCATGTGAGATGAAACAGCCCTCAGCTTTATTGCTCTGAATTATGACAGTGTTCTATGTTGATGTGGCACCTCAAGCAAGCAGGATGGCTCTAGCAAGCCTTTTTAGTTTCTCATACTCAACAGCCTTCTGTCTCTGAAAGCAGAATCCAAAATAATTCTTTCCTTCAGATACAAAGAAACAGATGTGCTGTGCAACACAGGAGAAAATGTGAAAAGGAAATAAATGAAGAATTATCCTACTGGGCAGGAGCAACTACCTATCCCTGAAGGAAACCTTGCCATTAAAGCTCTGAGATTAATGCAGTATGACTCAATGCAATACCACCTATCAAATGAAAGACTGAAGCTCTCAATGAAGGCAGGTTTCCTTTCCTGAGTAAGAGGAGAGGTGGGAGGAGTAAAAAAAGAAGAAATAGTGGTTTCTGGCTGCTTGATATTTAACAAGTAACAGACACCTTTCTTCCACTCTTTGCCTTAGGAGGATGAAAAAGAATCATTTCACTGGCAGTGTTTACTCTGGAGTTATTTCAAAACAAGAGGAACAGTCAGCACAAAAGCATGCACAACAGACTCCTGTCAGATCCACCACTTCATACACAGCATGGTTAGAGACTGAGAGAAGTGCGTTCCTACATAATGGCTAATATGAACAGATTCATGCATGTGTGTATTTGTATACAGAAATACACGTACATTCATTTTGTTATTACTTTTTGGCTGTAGAAATAAGCTGAAGTAATCAAACTCATGCCGGGAACAGTAATGTTAACTGCTGAAGGACACAGAAGTTTATATCCTGTGACATAAATACCTTGCAATCTTACTGTAGTTCAAGGAATACCATGAGCAGGAGACCAAAAGACTGAGGACAAGTTTTACCTTTTCAGATTTCCCTCCCACTTGCACTGGGAATGTCTAATATTTGAAGATCTGTTTGAGCCCACCTGCATGGTGGTTTTCCATGTCGTTTTGAAAAATGTTAATGGTCAGACATTTTCCCTGCAAGGTGGTTGGCACACAAAGACAAGGGAGGAAGATGTCCTAACACAGCTGCTTTTGAAATCGCTCTGCCACCAAGGCTATGACCATTCATCATCTGGGGGAATGTGAATAACGACCTGATTTAATTCTTGCAGCAATAGCCACAGAAGTATCTTACGCTAAGTGTTAAGATTGTAACCCACTTAACACCATATGGAGGAGAGGGCAATTCAACAGCATTCCAAAATTGCCCAGTTTCTGTTGATTGCTAAATACTTAGCTTGCCCCTTTTCCTCTTTCAGTGCCTGGCAAAGATGAGTGGTGTTTGCTGTCTTTGCTCGCCCTGGTCTTGTTTTGGACTAACATCTCAGAAGATGTGTCCTCTATCAAAGACAATGTCTGTTTCCAAGTGCACAATAAAGAATCATGTGGCTCAGAAAGTCACAAGGAAAACTGCAGGGGACAACATTAGATTGCAGGAGATTACACAGTCACCAGGTGCACAGTCCTCCTTGGTTGCCACAGGTTGTTAATTCTCCAAGGCATTACAACTGGACTTCTGTAGAAGCTGTGGTTTCTTTCCTCTGGAAAATGTTACATTTTTGGAAAAGGTTGCCATTGCACAGTTTTCTTATTCTGCATTTTCAAACACCAAATTCTTTAATCTGAAAATACATGACTAGGTGTAATTACTGTTCCTAAATCCTTCTAAGACAGCATGTGACTGATGTTTAACTGGACTTCCTCACAGTGGAGAAGAGGCAATCAGCAGGAGATGATTGGCTGAACATAATAAAGTCCTTCTTTGGCTGTTGTCTAGGTTACTTCAATTGTACTAGCACCATAAATAATCAAAGAAACAAAAAACCTCTCTACCAAGTACAACGAATTACTTTGAATTATGGGTTTGCATGAGAAGATTCAAGAACTCATAACTGCAGTCATCCACTATTTTTACTATTGCTTTCATACACAGAATGCAATCAGTCACTAAAGAAAGAAGAAGAATAATCTGCAAGCCATTTTAAAAATAAATATATTTGGGACTGGAAATTAATATCTGCCAAATATTGTTTAATAATCCACCATTAAAGTTTTCTTTTCAAAATTTTCTCTTTCTTTCTCCCAGTACATATCCCTAACCAAAACTCTTGCAGGGAGTTATGCCTTGATTTTCATCAGCCATGTCAAAAGATGACACAATAGATGTATAAATCTTTGCAATGCATTTTGCTTCTAGGAAAAGCTTTCAGGAAAGCACACATGCTCGCTCCATGCATATTCAAAACTCAGCAGATGCATCATGATGAGTTGCCTTGATTTGGCTCCAGAATTACAAATTATAGCCATCAGCACACATCCTGCCAAGAACAGAGAATGAAATCCTGTTCAGTCCAATCATCCTGCTTTAGTCACAGTCATCTTTTTGTGTCCATCACAGAAATATTTCCTTCTAAAAGTATCCCACTAACATTTGTTAGTATAACTATTTTGAAAATATAAAGTAGCTATTTTGTTCCCTTGCAGGGCTTCTATCTGTCTCTGGATCTGATCATGCTGGTTATTAGAGCTGATTGGAACTGAACTGATGAAACAACATTTCACTGTAAAAGGCTGGTTGCTGACCCCAAAGGATTTCACTGGAAATATTTGAGCTTGAGTAGTCTCTACCAAATCCAAGAGATAGCTCAAATATGATTGAGCAGGGATTCCTGGCAAGCCTAATTCCAGAACTGGGGATGTGGGGAACACAGCAGTTTATAGTCAAGGGTTATCCTGCCTCCTGATTTTTTTTTTTTTTTAATTCTGAAGCAATTTATTTTCAGTCCGATTTGTGTTTAAATCAAAGTTTTCTTAAAGGAACAGAATGAGGGAAACCTCATCAGCCAGAAATGTTGATTTTTGTGAGTTACAGTAGTTATTCAATGTCACTGTAGAGAAAGTTTTGTACTAGAACCCTCTTGAATAGAAAAGATTCTGAAAGTCATCTCCAGATCATGCTCTTTCATTTTATTCTTTTGTTTTCTTCCTGGAATATAGGTAGGTCAGTTCTGGATGTCATATTGCAGGAATATATTCTTGTTGTCCCAATGTGGCAAATGCTTCTGAAAGACAGTCTCCTTGGAATAAATCTGAAAAAAAAAACCCAAAACATTTTTACAGGGTAATTTAAAAATAAAATTTGCAGACTTTGATGCATGATCTATCAATGACAATACATTTACTTTGGTACATGTATCCCAAAATGTTCTGTCGGTTTGGGGTTTCCCCATTCATATGACCACAGTCTGACAGAGACAAATCAGCGTGGTTTCCCTTGGAGGAATTTCACTCCCATTCAAGTGTTTTAGTGCTCTCTTGCAGCTGAAAGAAGGACTCGGCAGTATCATAATTAAGCCAACCCTCAGCACACTTCAAGAGACTAATGAGGAAACTGTGTAGTGGAAAGATGAAACGTAAGACAATGCCATAGTTCAAAAACTGTCTGAGAAGCAGAAAATAGGGCAGGAAGCTGTAATCTGTGTCAAATCGTAGGCAAAAACAGTGACTGTCTTTAAAACTGCACTCTGTCCCGTGGACCTGTAAAAAAAAGCTCATGTCAGAGTCACACCTTGCAATAAAGAAAACTTCAAACAATACAGGCAAAGGAAAATATAAGTTGTCCAAACCATCTTGCTCCGTGTCAGGCCTTGCTGAACACACAACAGTGCACACCAGCCTCAGCAGAGCTTCCAGATGTTTTGGCATTTGGTGGCATCACATAGCAACTGTTGAGTCTCACTTTCTCCTGCCAGATGCCTGGCATCCCATGCTACCAAGTCTTTAGAAAGGCACTTGCCTCGGCACCCAGATGCAACAGCCTTATTGCACGTACACTGTTAACAAAAGCATGATCAGACACAGCTCCAAAACTCTTTGCAAGGTCCCGGCTGCTATTACACTTACAGTTATTTTAGCCATCTAGCATTTTATGTGTTTTCTGTCTGATGACTTTTCCAACTGATTGACATTTTCAATATATGGGGTTATCAAATTGTTCCTTACTGTGAAGTGCCTGTTCACAGGCAGATATTATTGTAATTTTGTCACAGACAAAAAAATGCATGGTGATGTCCATGAATAAAATGCATTCCCTGGAAAGAATGTTTTGCACTTTTTCAACAGGCCTTTCAAGAGAAATTATTACATATTAGCAAAGAAGATTTTTCACTGGAAAAAGGGGGAACGAGAGTTAGTCAAAGGAGATAACTTCCTTATGTGCTCCTTCTGTTTTATTATTAGACAAGCAACAGATTATCTCACTATAATATTTTGGAATTTTTATGTTCAGATTTAATGCAAGAAACAGTAGGACATGCAGGTACTTGTTTAATCAGGCTCCTACCATATATCCAATTAGAAATACAATGATATATGTTTACTACAGCTACAATGTATTTTTCAATGAATTGTCTAGTCAACATCGTACCATTGAGCAAACGACTGCATTTTCACTTTGTGTGGCAATCGAAACCATTCAGTTTCAAAGAGTGATTCAAGTTTAATAAAGCATTCCATTGCTAACCACCAAACAGTGTCAGATTTCCACTGGCAGGTTTAGGCAAAGAAATCTCTTGCTTTTTCAAGACCAACTGAATCAAGGATGTGTCATCAAGAATCAGCCTTTTTGTTTTAGCTTTATAGTCACTCTACAACTGACTCAGAAGGGCAGGTTACATATTAATAAAGCAAATAGATCTACAAATTCTGCATGCCCTTTAAGTATCAGGTCAGGCTTCTTGTAGCACTGTGAGAAGCTGAGCGTTTGTTTTTGTGAGAGAATGTTGGGACTTAGTTGTGCAGCATGCCGAAAAAAGCAAAAGCTACGGAAGATGACAATATATGCAGAGCTAAATGCCACATGGTGCATTCGATTCACTGCTAGAGCAGATCCTAGATACATCTCTGAACGACAAAATTAACTCTGCTGTACCTGACACTGAGACACACGTAGATGGAAGGCACCGGCCACGTACTCTTCATGGCCAGACAGTCTTTAGGATGGTTTCAGACACTGAAAGTAGGGCAAACTAGGAGTCTAGTCAACATCATAAACCCGTTCTTTACTATGCTATGTGTAGCTGGGAATGGAGCATGTGCCACAGTTCCTCTGTTTGTGTTCTGTCCATATGCCATGGGAGTTTGTTGCTACTCACAAACAAAAGTCTGCTCTCATTAACTCACTTCAACGTTGCAATTCATGCTTTCACAGCTGGGGAGGACAGATCCCCAAACTTAGTCCTTAATGGGCTGACTGACATTACACAATAAGAGCTTTATTTCACTTAAGAATATGTGCCCCAACTTCTCAGCAGAAGAGCAAAGCCGTGTTTGGTGGATGGAGCTGTTTACATACAATTCAAATGAAGCTTAAGTAGCTTTTACAAAGAACAAAGATTCCAGTTCTGTATTGCTGAAAAACAAAACCACTGTTGCCCCTACCAAAATATGTCACTGCCAGAAGCTAATTCAGACATTGGGAAAACTAGGGTCCACTTCAAAGTTGATTCTGGGGTTGCCCCACGTAAAACTTATGAAACATATTGGAAAAAATCAAAATATGAGTAATTCATAGCAATCCATTAAGCCATTGTGGGAATCTACTGCTATTACCCTTTGGGCTAAATTACTTTCTGGAGAAATTCCATTGAAAGCAAGTCACAAGAGACTACTTTGGCACTCTATGGTTAGTTCTTCTTTCCTTTTATTTATTTTCTTCTTGCTTTCTTGCATTTTCTTGCTTGCTGTCTTGCTTTTTTGCTTGTTCTTTCTCTTTCTTTCATTCATTCTTTCTCTCTCTTCCTCTATTTGTTTCTCTATTCTTTCCTTCCTTCCTCCTTTGAACCTCAGTGTAATAGGAACAAAGGGCAGATTCAAGGTCAGGGCATTGATCTGAGGGTCTAATGTGCCTTAGAAGGGAGCTGTGGCAATATAACCAGTGCAGAAACACACAGTGGATGGCAGTGGTGGATCTAGAGAGCTTATAAGATGCTTTCCACCACGCTGAGTCTGAAAGAGATGGAAAGGAGTGTCACAGGGTAGTGAAATGAAACTTTCAGCACTATTATCCTACCCATAAAAAGGGGGATTGACACTGAGAATATATATATCACTTCAGCCAAGTCACACTGAGAGTTTGTTGTCACAGAATCAAGCTGTAAATGCAATTAGTCATTTTCCCAATCTCCTATCTCTGTCACTGATTCGTTGTCACATACTCCCATTCACTACCCCTCCAATCTTTCCATGGTTTTTCACTCTGAAGAAATGCATTTTAAGGACAACAGAGCAATGAAATCTGATAAAAGTGCACTGTGATGTGCCTTCAGCTTTTATTAGGACTGACAGAAAAATATTGATGGAAACTGTCTGAAGGGAAAATTTGGCTTTCAAATCTTATTTCTGGTCCCCAGACAACATGCTTTCTTTCCACAGAAAATTTAATATTTTCTTCCTGAGAGTCTAATGCTTTTCACACAAAAGGCAATTCCCATGACAGTTACAGAACAGCTGTATTACATTACTTTCTTTTTACCAAAAAACATAAAAGCAGTGTTTTCTGGATGTTGTGGCCTAAGAATGGGATGTAGATTCTGCTGAAACATGGGAAAGTCAGGAGCTTGAATTCTAATACAGGTTCCCATAGACACATTTCAGAACAACACCTTTCATTTATTGATTTTTACAGAAAAGAAAGAAAAAAACCAATTTCTTGATTAAGAATCTCCAAAAACTTTAGTTTCATGTTATTGGGAATTTTCTGTTGTGAAATAAAACAAAGGAAACCTGACATCTTCAGCTTCCCAGTAACCCTTATCTGGGAGATAAAGAAAAATATTGGTATGCTTATGGAGACATTATATTTAATATCTGATTTGCTGGGAAGTGGAGGCTGAAATCTCAATGATTCTTCTCCATATTCTACAACTCAACAGGATGAAAACTGCAATTAGTTTTCTACTCTTGTAAACAAACAACTCTTGCATCATCAGCTTTGTGTACTCATTTATGTTTGTGCTGTGTACAGCTGAAGATTAATAAACACTAGACCTGAATTAATTACTAACTGCAATTAGTTTATCTGAGAGGTAAGGCCCCCCCTTTCTGGTGTTAGGAGTAACACCCCCTCCAGGTGAAATCTGTGCTGAAGACCTAGTACACTTTGTAATAGGAGCTGCTGCAGAGCTCTGCTCCACCTGTGACAGGCCAGCAGTGCTTCTCCTCTAACACCTCACAGCACCTTTCACTCCTTGCATTCCCCTGCAGCACAAAGGCACATAATCTCCTTAGGATCTACTTGAATTCTACTTGAATGCTCTGATAATGCTACTGAGAATGGTTTTCTTTTTCCTCTGTAGAAATGAGGAACCTCTTTGCTTTCCCACTTCTTTCTCACCCAATTGCAGGGATTTTAGACGGAGAATTTTCCAAAGGAGCTTCAGCATAATCCACCATGATTTTTCTACTGCCTAAAGGGATTTGTACCTCTGGCTTAAGTAACAGAGACTCTACAAGGGGGTTTTTAAGGCAGTCTCTATCTAGTGCTGCCCTAAAGCTACGCCGAAGGTCAGGCTCCAGTTTAAAGGGAGCGCCACGGCCAGCTTGCTGTTGGTCAGCATGTACAAAGACACGTTTTGTGGTCATAGTTTCAGTCATTTACTATGTGTCTGCCTCTTCAAAGTAAGATGGTACTGTACTACCAGAATTATTACCAGACTTGCATACACAGATATAGATACGTAAGTATGCAATGCATCATTAGTCTTCAGTTAACACCAGTGCTCTCAAACTGCTGTCAATTAAATACTTTGCCACTGCTGAAGGTAAAAGCATTTTCTATTAGGATAAGAAAATATGGTCTTGGGTTGCTGAACAGATTTAAAGTTATTCTGTTCAAAAAAGTAATTTATGAAATTGACAGAACTTCCATTTCTTGAAAAATTAATTTTCAGAAATCAACTTGTGCATTCCAATGGATGGTTGGTTTGAAAATTTAGACTGAACAATAGTGTCATGCTCCTCCTCAGAAATTAAACCACATGAGAGCTCATCTGCAGATCCACTTGCAAAAGAAAATGGTAGTCCCGGGGGGACACTAAAGCTTGGAGAGAAATTTTCCACAGTTGCACAGCTTATTAGTAGCCAGATCTGCAACTGAGCCTGATTCCCTAAGCATCGGATACACTGCTCTCTGAACTACCTTCTCTCTTAAGCAGCCAATGAAGAATTAATAAAAATGTTGTCACCTAATATTACTATCAGAGATTTTTGTCCCTTTATTACTGCTATGAGTGTTTCTTCACTGCTAGAACTATCGTGTCTTTTAGTAATTTGCAATCTTACCTGTCTGCTACAAAGACAACGTGCCTAATTATTTTTAAATCTTTCATTAAGTAAGTGCACCCAAATTTGTAACTTTCTTTGCTAACATCAACTTTCTCATCTAAAAATTGTCTTGGACCAAGTGTGTTACAGTGAGCTCATGATACCAAAATACACTTTCTCCCTCTAAGGCCCATATTTGCAACACATAACCAGTGTTAATTCTTGTGTCAGGTCATATGTCAGATTTGCTTTTCCTTCAACCCTCTTTAGGGCCGAAAGCTTGTTTAATTTCTAATCCTCTGAAAAAGATAGATGTGACGCTACAAAAATTTGTATACTCCTACCCCAAATGAGAGTTACAGACAATATTTGATCAATCACTTCTCATTTTTATGAGTTCATTAAGATCTCATTCTTGTTGTGCTCTTCTGTGATCACTTAGATAGAGGTTCATATTTGGAGTGCATCTTTGCTATTACACTCTGCTTTGCAGCAAAGACTTAAGTAGCCCTTCAGTTGAGATTCACTCCAGTGAACACTGATGATTCTACACTGTTAAGACAAGACTTCCGTTGCACGGTAGGAAACACTGGCGTCTGGTGAGAGAAATTTAAGGAAGGGACTGGAGAAACTCACAGAAGAGAGAGCATGAGTGGCTATTAAATATGGTCCCTGAGATGTGACATTCAGCTTGGGAAATTTTTAATCCGTTGACCCTAATAAACTGGAAGAGCAGAGTGGCTGTGAGATTTTGCAGTGCTTGTCCTCATTCTGATATCCTTTGCTCACACATTTGCTGGTGGCCAATGTGAGAGGCAGGGTTTTATCTAGCTTTCAGCTATTCCTCTGTTGCAAGTGGCTTATTGAGGCCATGTTCCTTGGGAACTGGATTTGCACTTTTGAGTCTAGAGACATTAAAGTTATGACTTTGCCATAAAAAAATGACAATGTAGATCTTCCTTCTGATCTTCCTTATCTGAGAGCACTTCACCCGAAATTACGTACTGGAGTAGGATCCTTCTATGAGTCAAACCCATTGAATCTCTTTTGAGTTATGCGTGTCACACGAGTTTTTGTAAGTGACTGAGAACAGAACATAATCCAGTGAGCACAGTAAGTGAGGTCTTGTCAATTTCTACAGAAAGCACAAGGAAAACATCAACTGTAAGATATCATATCTCATAATCTTAAACCAACACAAGATTGTGGTTCATTGTTTTAAGATATTAATTCTATGATATCATGAAGTAGAAGTTTAATGATTCCCATGAACACAGTATCTAGTAACAATTTAAAAAAACTGGAGGCACAACAGGTGACACACTGTCCTTTTCTGCACTAGGTGTGGAAATACTACTTGCCATGTTCAGGACAAAGCAGAAATTACGCAAGAGCAATTAACTGAATCTGCCCTGCAGAAGAATCTGTAGACACACCTTGCCTTCTGTAATGAGATCAAAGAGCTCTAGAAATACATTTGCCAAGGCCTTTACAGAGCATTATCCCCAAATCACCTGGAATGTGAGTGACATGGTGAATGCTGTTGTCCTTGCTGGCATTTCTAAGCTCGTATCTGAGATAGCGTGCAACTCACATTTGTATCTTTAGAGAAATGAATTAAGTAGCATTAGAAAGAAACATGAACAACCTGTTATTACTCAATGGATTCAGGACTAGGCAGAACTACAATGTTTTACATTAGTTGACCAGTCCTGCCTGTTATTCAGTTGCACTCTTTACTGTCTCAAATTTAGTTTAAATTTCTTTATCTGCATTTTTTGTTTGAATTACAAAAGGCCTTACAAAACCTTGGCTAGGCAGGTATTGTGTCCCAAGACAGAGCTGCCTTTTCAAAGATTTCTAGCAATTCACCAAAAAGATAGATCTGTATTGTGTAGTCTTTACATGTGCCCCACATGTGAAGGAATCAGCTTCTGATTTGTAACACTGACAAAATAAACCACAGATGATAACAATACCTCTAGTAGAACAGTAGGAGTAAAATGTTAGTAATATTATAATGGTGTTTATTTATTTATTTAACTTTAATGTGCATTTTATAAATCTGCAGATTTTAGTACCAACATTACACATTGAAAATACAATGCATATTACCGAAAGACCATGAGGATATTAGTGGGATTTTCTAATCATTCTAAAGAAAAATAATTGTAATTTTAGACTGCATGTGTCTATAACAAGCCGTGTTATGCTACACCGGACCAGTGATGATGCACTGTTGTACTCTTTGGTTACATTTAATAGAGAACTCATGGAAGCACAGGTAGGTAGGTGAAACAATTATACAAGTTCATTGTTTAAATGGGGGCCAATTGTATGCCCCAAAATAAGAAGAAATTAAAAATTAAAAAGAAATTAAGCCAAATGTTGTTGGCACTGGAAGTCAATGACGTTCCATGTGATACGTTTGACTAAGAGGCCTTTAAACTCAGTTACAGATTTCTCTTCCTTTACAGTCCCAGCACAACTCACTCTGAACACAGTAGCACACCCAGCACATTCAGTTCCCCATGCATGGGTTGGAACTTCCCCTTCATCGCAGGGGTACACACCTTTGTTTTTGACACAAATTTAAGCATTTACAGAAAAGCTCATTTCTGACAAAAAAGGGAGATTTTAATGGAGCAAAAATGAAACCCACCCTACATCTCTCAGTCTCCTTTCTAAAGCAGGTCAGTTCAGAGAAGCCATCTTTTGAAAACTCCCTTCACTTGCAACCAGGAGTGGTCTGCAGCATCCTCTTCTTACCTGCCACTTTTATTGTCTTGCTTTTCCTTAGACCTTTCACACACATAAATTCCGACTGTCCCAGTCCTAGTGTTTTCCCTCTTCTCCTGATGTAGAATAGTCTCATCCTGCTAGCTGCTAGTTCCCTTTCAAAATGGGAATTGATGACACTTTTGGAAATGCGGTAGAGGGAAAAAAGTTTGACCAGTAAGATGTTTCTCTAAGCTCTCCTTCCTTTGACAAAACTTTGTAAGGAAAATCCTATCAGGTTTTCTCTCTTCTTGTCTCTGTGCTTCTCTCTAGGAGGGAGAACTTTACCTTTTTAAAATATTCTTGCATGGTGTCAGCAAATCAGACATTTATCTACAATTAATCTGCAACTTCTCATGTAATGCAAAGTAGCTCACTTGCCCATAACGTTCAGACAATTAGTTATTTAAGGAGCTAAGCATAGGCAATAACATAGCAAATTGTCTAATTAAAATGTAAAGTGACCAAAGTCAAATTAGAATAGTCATTATTACCAAAGCAGATAGTTCTGCCTTCACATTAGAAAGCCTGACAGGAACAGTGTCATTGACAGAAACATGTGCTCTCAAAACAATTCAAGTGCCTTCTGAAGGTGTTCTGAAAAGAAGTAGAACTCAGGATTCTTTAGGCCAGATGTCTAAAGAGAGCTGGACATATAAAGATACCAAGTCACTCCAACTTTCACACAGAAGAGGCACTTCTGAATACTCCTTGTGATCTCAATACAGATTCTTATAGTTGTCTCACAGCCATTTCTGAAAAAGTCCAACTGCTGAGTCAGTTATAGCAAAACCCAGAAATGGATGAGCTCCCTAAATATCCTAATTTCCACTACTTTGGACTACAGTCCAAAGTTTCAGCCTGAAAACTACTCATCTAATGATTAAAGAGCCACAGGACAGGGATGGTCTCTGGTTCCAGTTCCCTCTATAATGACTGTTGGCACATCTTGTATGAAACACTTCTACACATTGTCAGTCTTTAGAGCAGGAATAGTATAGCAGAACTTCGCACTTTTCTAAGTGAGAGCCTTCATGCATGTTATTTTCTCATTCACTGAAGGCTTTGCCATGAGGAATTAAAGTGCTCATGACTTAAACTTGCCTACGGTATCCTAAAAGAGAGGGGTTGTTACTGTAAGATGTGAGAGATATGCAACTGAAGGCAACTTTACAATGATAAATTAAACATAGTTTGCAAAAAATGTTTAACTTAGCTTTGAGTAAAATTAGGAAGAGAACTATGATCCAACAGTTATTCTGCCACTCATATTTTCCATTCATATTGTTTCTTTCACGGTATTCCATCCTTTGATGTACACAAACATTCCAACAGATTAGGTAAGATCTGGCTTAAAATCAATGAAATTTAACAGGGAGAACAATCTGAATTAAGGTGAATCAACATGAGAAGTCTTTAATGCAGCTTAAATACTAAGTAAGTAGCTCAAACATTGATTACTAAAACCTGGTTTTGGGGAAAAAAACCCCAAAACATAGGTTGCTCATGAAGCACAACAAAAGCACAGAGGAAAAGATAAAGAACCTTCCCTGAGACCAAAGAAAATTTGGGTTCATGCAGTCAAAGTTTACAGTCCTTATGCATGAAAGATGCTGTGTCTACCTTTTGCAAAGCATTTCCTACAGGTGCTACCTGCCCTCTAGTTACTTTAATCTTCACCTTAATTAGTACAGATTACTAGCAAAAGGTATAATTTGCTATTTGGTTTTCAAAAGAGCCTCACAGAAGTGTTGAAGAATCAGGGCTTTTTGTAAGCAAAGGCAGCAGTTTTCTACCTCTTTACTCTCATTTATTCCTCAATGTATTAGGCTTTTTCAATTCTACCAAGGTCAAGGAACTCACATAGAGTGGCTGGATGCTTGCAGTGCAGCAAAGTACACATACCCGTTAGTGAACAACAAATTGGATGTCTGTAAAGAGCGCCTGACAGCTGAGATATGTCTATTCATATGTATTCTGTAATTGAGGACATAGACAGGGAAAATGCTAAAAAATCAGTAATTTGCCTTAGATTTTCTGCTGTCACTAACAGCAGGATTTCTAAGCATTCTCGTGGGCAACATGGCCTTTATAAGAACTCAGTCAAACCAAAGGCAACTCAGCTTTAGGCAGGCAAGAGCTGTGGTCACAGCCACGTAGTTATGATACACAACCATGTCCTTTCCTGTGGAGTCACGTGAAGGTGGAACATCCCCTACTCAGCAAGAAAGTCAGTGGAACACAAGCAGAGATCCATTTACTCCTCAGAATTTCTCTCTGACCCTCTTAATGAATTCTTAATTTTGCTGTAATTTCTCTACATGTTTGGCAGCCTCATGCAGCAGGGAAGGCAGAAAGCGAAATGGAAATTGAGGTGTAACTTCCTTTCCTTCCTCAGGAACATTCTGGCAGGTTTTGTGTTGTTTTTGGAAAGGTGGGTAAATTGTAGTTCTTCCCCCACTCCATTTTTGTTTCAACAATTACAGCTCCAACAAGGTCCTGTCGGTTTGACTTATTTGTGTTTCTCTTATGTACTTGCTGCATGATTAATACCCAAGATATAACATTTTAATTCAGGCAAAATAGGACTGCAACTTTTTCGTGGACTTTGTATCTTGCCTCCACAGACAATCAAAATTTGCATCACAGAAACAAGAGAGAGAAAGAAACAACAAAAATATAACAGAAAGAAGAAATCTACTGTTAGGTTATTTCTTAAGAGAAGTAGGCCATATATTAAATTATAATATTCAAGCAGCTTCAATAGAATTTGTGGTATTTAGCAGTTCCAAGTGCCAAGGAAAGCACAACTGACAATATAGGAGCATGAAAATAAGGTGTGAATCTTTTTCTGTAGCTTACTCAAGTACTCAAGGATCTTCTACCTTAAATATCTATTATATGGTCAATCATCTTCAGATGTCTACTAGATATTATGATGCTTCATCTGACTCATTGAACTTCTTCATGAAAGGGCTACTTTTCTTTGATTTGACACATCTTTTGTATATATGTTTACATCTATATTTAGCTAAGACTAAAGTTTGAAACTTAAAAATTTTTGAAGACTTTTCCACTTATAGACATTTGCCTATATTCCAAAACATGTACAGTAATAATAGCAGGTTGCTGTGCTAAAATCTTAATTTCTGAAAGTCAAATTTATATGACACTTAAATAAAGAACTGCACATATATTCATTTGGTCAGGGAAAAATTATGCTCATGATAAGTTTTAAAATCAAAGAATGTGGCAAAATACCAACTTACCTCAGCTCTGCTACACTGTTCTAGTAACACATGAGAATACTACTCAGAGATTTTTTTTTTCATGTGCATGTAAAGCATTAAGTCTTCCAGCATGATAGTTACATTAGAGAATTTAATCTTTTGTTCCCTTCTCAAATCTAACAATTTTCACTTGAACATCATCCTGTGTTTTGGGAAGTGATACATTTGTGAGCTAGCAATTTCAAGTGATGGAGAGTACAGCTGGTTGGGAAAAAAAAAACATTTTTCCCTTAGAATAAATCTCAAATGGAATACCTGAGTTCAGTCTTTTTCAGCTGAGATTGTGAATTGAAAGTCTGAAATTACTATAAGAGAAGAAAGCTGTTTCCAACCAGTCCTAAATCCAATAGCATGGAGGTTGGGTGTTAAACACCAAATCTTTATCTGATAGTATATTTTATTACAAAATAAGAATATCATTAGATGTATCCTTAAGGAAAGTTCAAATTTGGAGAAAAAGAATGAACATCTTTTCCAAACAAGGTTTTCCGTGAAATTATTGATCTCTGTCTAAAACAAAGCTCTCTCTGAAAAAAATAAGTTCTGCATTCAAAAAAATCCCTTGGTAAGATGTTTCAGTAGTTAATTACTTTCATTTATAATTTACATCTTTATTGAATTTGTCTATCACCAACTGCCAATCTTTTACTCTCTTTGATTCAAAGTCAGGCAATCTCTTCTATCAGATCCTGCATGTGTTGTTTCAGATTGTAATCAAGTCATATTTAAGCTTTTCTTGTTTTAGCAACCATAGTTCTAAATCCAACCTTTTAACAGGAGAAAAAAAAGTCAAATATTTTTTTAAAGGAGACAAAGTGTGTGTTTGAGTATTTTTATGCAAGGAATTGTCAAACATTTTGGTGGTTTTTTTTTTGGTACAGTATTTGTTTTTGTATATAATTATCTTTCACTTTTAAAACAAGCTCTTCTCTGTATCTTATAAAGGAATTCATAATCTGCACTTAAAATATCTGTTTATGCAGTCGCCAGAATGATGGCATTGTGCTTAGAAGATGAACTAAACCTTTAATTATCCTTAATAACATAAGACAGTTTAAAGAAGACCTATTGTGGTCTCTCACTACCCTTTAGAAGAAAACAAACAAACAAAAAAACATTATCATTTTTAAAAATAATGTCAACAGGAAAACACATGTTCAGCAAAGAAACAGCTCTTCTTTAAAGAGCTCGAATTCTTAATATACTGCTAGTTTTATTCACAGAATTTTTTTTTTCTGATGTTTCTCCTTGTCCTTTAAATATCAGAGGTGTCTTCTTTAAGTGCTATTTCAAAATGGGTATCAAAAAGGCTTTGCTTCTTGTGACTCATGAGTTAGGAAATAAAATACTGTTATAACATTTAATCAGAGTGCTTCTAGTTTGTTTTTGGTTTTATCTTCTGTTTCAAACTGGGACTACAGAGGAGATAAAAAGTAGAACTCCTCCTAATTTCCATTTTACCCCTTTCCCACAGTAATAGGATCAAGGTTTCAGTTTCAGTTGTTGTCAGATAGAAATGAATCCAACTAATATGAAGAAGCTGTGATATTTAAAGCACAACTAGTGCACAACCAAAAGTAGTGTAGTATAGCACAGTTTTGTAAAACAGGATTTTACACACATTCTAAATATGACCTTTAGGTTTGTGGGAGTCATCTAAAGGCATCCTGCTGCAGCATAATTCCTGTACTGGCAGTACTTTACTGAACAGTTTGAGTGCCTGGGATAACAGAAATTTTTTGCTTTGCTTGCTTGTGCATCTTTACCTTACTTATTAATCTGTCTATTTTGATCCACAAGTTTTGTTGCTTTTGCTCTTCTTATTCTCTCCTCTGTCTCACTATGGGGGCATCGTGGAGGTGGGGGGGTGTTGGACTAAGAGAACAGCAGGTGAATGCTGGTGAGGCCAACCCAGCATGATATTAAATGGACATGATGACAGAGTTCATTGAGACAACTGTCTTCTGACACTGCAAGTGGTCTTACCAGGGTCTGTAACTCCACACAAGAAGTGACGCTTGCTGATAACTTAGTTTTAATAGCATAAGCTCTCCCTGTGGAATGCTGAGATCCAGCCATGTGAGATTCTTGACACTTGCTCTTCAGCCGTGTAAACATAGGAAATAGGTCTGCACTAAATCCTGAGCAGGCTCATCTCTGGATCATGCTATTTGCATAAAGCTAGCCAAGTCTGTGGAGCCAAACAGTGTGTACTGGTTTAATTCATGAGAGGGTAATAAAAAATTTAATTTGCCTGAAATCAGAATGCAAACCTCTGTGGAGGATGTTATGGTGGGGAAGAGAGTTTGTTCTGCAACGACAAGGAAATTTGTATTGCCAAAGGTGCACAGGAAAGCTGAGGCTCATAGGATAGAAACAATTCACTGCAAAGCATAAAAAAACCCAATGGCAAAGCTAGGAGAACCCCAGTGCCGTAGATATGAGAGCATACCAAGAACACTGCTTTATAAAGATATTTGCTACTCCCTTATGTTACCTCACTGTCTTGTTGAAATTCCTTGAGGCTCAGAAAGCACTTGGCAAATGGTAAGGTAGTCTGAGTGCTGAGAGCATGGCTTCTCACTGTAACAGTCCTCAAAGAAACGCTTAGGATCAGAATCCTGTTTCCTTCCGTTTGGTCATCTCTTTTATAATCCTTCCCCCCCTCACCGCCTTTCTGGTTGATTATATTGCATATCAACCTACAGTCACTTTGATGAATAGGCAAATTCCTGGGTTTTTTATTTTTTTATTTGCCCTGTCTCATTTGATTTATAGCTTTGGAACATTATTTGAAGGCTTGCAGCCTGTTTCTGGAAGACTCTGTTTGAACACATCTCTGCAGTCCCTCCTCCACTTCTCTCAAGGACAGATCATGATAAGACTGTTTGCAATGCCTCCTTCCTCTGATAGGCTCTCCAGTCCAGGAAATGCACTTGTCTTTTCCCAAGAAACGATGCAGTATGTGTAACGGATCAGATTCTGTCCTTTCTTTGCTTTATGCCTAGAAGACTTGCTCAGCTGTTGAGTACTGTATAAGAAATGTTGGTCTTTTTCTTAGGAGTTAAACCATTCTGATATATAAAAGATGTGGGCCATGGTGTGAGGGATGTCCAGGCAGACAAGCCATCACTATTGCCTCAGCATTTGAGTGTTTTCCTCTCATATCCTTCAGGCTTACAACAAACAGCACATAGACAGAAGCTTGGAGGGTTGGACTTGATGATCCTTGAGGTCTTTTCCAACCTTAATGATTCTATGATTCTGTTTCCCCTAGCAGGTAAGGGGAAATCTAACTTACCTGAGTGAAGAAACTCTCATTATCGTTGCCCCACCAAAATGTGACCCAAGTCAGACTGCAGCTGTTTTCTCCAATATTTCATCTTTGAGTGAGCCGGAGGGAAAAAGAACGCCTCCAATCCGTAAGAGGCTGGGGCAGCTTTGCAGTGCTGTACATGGTCATGGCAGAGAGATGGCCAGTTTCTGAGACAAAACCCCTTTTTCCTCACAACATTTCTTCAGGAGCAAGCTCTGAGACAGACTCTTCTTGTGGTTACGGCATAATAATGCAGCATACTGTCCCACAGATAATCTAAGCCATGCTGCTTGCTTGTGAGCCATGGATCTTAATAAGTCCTATGAAAATGCTGTGGTAAATCCCTCAAAAAGCGCTTCCTAACCATCTTCTACATAAACACACTTTGAACCTTCTGTAGACACTTCCGTGTAAGATGCCTAATTTGATGCCTTATGAGTCACCTGTGAGCTGGAAGACATTGTGCATAGAACAGTAGATAATCATTGATCAATAATGGAAACTTCTAACAGAGAAGGAAATAATTAATGCCTTGTATATTGGTGGCAGGGAAAAGAAGAAAAATGAGCCAGAGTGTATGACCAAATGACTGGAAGTTGATGGGAGCTTTGCAGTTTTTGAAATCACTTAAGTTTTTGTTTGCTTTTTTTTTCTTTCTAGCCTTGTGGTTTGGTCTTTTTCGTTTTTATTATTTATTACTTTTATTAATTCTACAGGAATTTACTCATTATATTTGCCTATTAATTTTTCTGGATCAAGTTGGCAAAACATTTCTCCCTACTTGAATGTGAGACAGAAATGAAGACAACCAAAACTTTCCTCACGAGAAAACACACACACATACATATGTAACCAAAAAGTTTAATTACTGACACAATTTTCAAGTAGATCTTAAAAAATGAATTCTGTTCCTGCTCAAGTGAGATTTATCTATCTTTCATCTTTCTACTGAAAGAGAAATACAACAAATACTTGAAATAAAAACTGAGGTATAAACCAGGCATAATTTGTTGAAGTCAGGGTCATGAAACTAAGCACTCCTCCCTGCATGGCCATTTGGAGCTAATTTTACTATGTGTGTCTACAAATCATGAATGGAACTCCCTTTTTGTAGAGCACGAACATATTACATTGATGTTAAGCTGTAGGCGAGGGAAGAGAAAGGCTGGTTAAAGTGACTGAGCTTGTTTTGGGATTGCACTCAGTGGTTCTTCGTACAAGCATTTATAGGTAATGGTCTGTAAAATCAGCATGTTGCAGCATTATCAAATACTGTAGCTGGCTGCCAGGATGGAAGCAGGACCTGCACTTTTGATTTGTTGCAGTTGTGATGGTGGGAGGGAAATCAGTTTTAGTTTTTTTTTTGGGTTTTTTTTTTTCCCTCCCCATATCTGGGAATGTTTTCTAATTCAAGCATAGATTTCACAGGAAAGACTGCAGCTAAAAATCCCACATACATCCCACATACACTCTCACAGCTCATTTGCCTTAGGAAACCTCTGCACTTTGTGTTTCTTAGACACAACAAACACTCATGTGCTTCCACTAGCTAATTTCCACGGTCTACCATTTGAAAAGCAACTGTGCAGAATGTTAATTTCACTGTTTCTACTCCAGTTCTTTATTTCTGCACATCTGCGTGTGAGAAAAACATCAGATGTATTTTAGAAATTAAGCTTTTCAGAGCGGCACTGCCTTGAAGGTAAACCACATCATCCTCAGTACTAATGCCATGTAAATAAAACATAATTCTCATGCCTGAAAAGAAGAGAAGAAACTAGTTCTTGTGGTAAAGCAGCAGCTCAAGAGACTGTTTCCGAAATACAGTGATAAACAAAATACACTGATCCATTGACATTCATACCTGACATTCCTGTGTTTCAGCTTTTTGTCCAACATCTGGGCAGAGCCTTGCTCTTCGAGGTTGTCAGCCAGGAACACAGGTCCTGCAGACTACTGGCAAACAAAGCAATGTTTTAGTGTGGGACAGGACTCTGAGGCTTTTTGACACACATTATTAAAATATGAATAGCTCTTCTGTTTCTGACTGGTTTTTGTTGCTGGAGGTTGAAGGCAACACACTGAATGCTTATGCTGGAGATTAACTCTCTGGTGGAATATTACATCTCTTGCTCCCACAGAAATCCACTCACAGCATAGTTTCTGCCACCCCTTGACTTCATCTTGGACACCTTCTAGGGTCTACCTGGGCCCTAGTTCCTCACTAAGGAGCTTAATTTATTAAAGAGGTGGACAATCCTGCACTGGTTACTGAAACTGTGAATCAAACTCTAACACCAGCACACGGCAAAGATACAATACACTGAGAAAGGTTTGAAATTGGGCCAGTAACAAGAGGTACTGATGTGGCAAACAGAGGGAAGTGATTTCCGTGCTGTTAACAGTGTGGTGATACCATTCTTATTAAGTGCAGGTGACAACAGAAGAGCAAAAACAATACAGTAGGGAATGCCCATGAGTCTCCAGAAATATAGAAACAACTACTGTTCAGTTTTATAGAAACTGCAACACCATGAATATAAATATAAGAATACCTGTGTTTTAATACAAATCATTATAAAACACATACCTCTCACATGCATTTCCATGAGAAAGGAAACAGATGATTTGTGTTTGCATATTTAACTCTACTGACTTTTTGTTGACTTCATAAGAAAGTGGAAGATTGTCAGTAATCTCTCTTTATCCATACAGTCTAAATGATGGCAAAGAAGTCCAACATCAAAGTACTTGATTAATAAAATTGATCAGCTGAGAAACACAGTCAATGAAAGTGCAGCTTGTCCTAACAGTCCTTCTGCTTTTTCCAGGGTGTTAGTGACAAGCATGGTGATTTTTGCGATCTTTCTTCAGGAAACACTCTCTTTCCTTCACTCCATCCCTACCTCTAGTTCAGACATAAAAAGAATTGCCATGTTGGAAGAAAACAGCTATTTGCTCACAGAACTTCTTCACAAACTCCAGATTAAACATGCCGTCAGAGGCTGGCTGAAAATACCTGTATCTCCAGTGAGAGGTCCTGCAGATTGCAAGAAAGATTATTTTTAATTTGGCTAAACAAAGAACAGCTACCCAGGCAAACAGATGCTGTCAAATCTTCATCCACCATAAGCATTTATAATCTGACCTTGATTGAATGCATACACTGGTTTTGTTTTCTATATTTACATACTGACAGTTAAACATGCATGTCCTCTGGCAGTTCATGTAAGGTCAGAATATCTTTGGAACTGCAGCAAAAAAGTTCCTTATATCTTTCCCTTCCCTTCCTTTCCCTTCCCTTCCCTTCCCTTCCCTTCCCTTCCCTTCCCTGTAGTATAAAGCAGACCTTAAACTTCATAGATCCTGTGAGGATACTCAAAAGTTGAAGATCCTCATGAGACCTTAACACCTCCCACTTCCAAATATTAGGTTAAAAGATTGGCTTACAACCTACAGAAATAAAATACTAAGCACTTGACTGAAATTACATGCTGTATCAGTGACAGAGTTAAGAAGGACGCACAGTTTATCAGATTCTAACTGCCAAGAAAAAGGAATGTCTCCAAACGAGACATGATATATAGGACAACCCTTCACTGAAGACTGATGCTCCCCCAAACTAGCTCTGTGATAATGATATCTGAAAAAAATCTTAAGCTGTGTATATGAAGTATACTGAGGACCAAAAAATCTGCAAGAGAAGTCAGATAAATTATTTCACAGGGCACTTGATATTCCCCAAACCAGACTGCTAGCAAGACCCCTGTTTACGGTTATGAAGATTCCTAAACTACTCTTGCTCAGTTTGATATGCAGGTTTCTTCTTAGGTGAAGAGAAAAACAAAAAACTTCACCCCCTTTCAAGAATCTTGTTGAAGCTTCTAAGCCTTCTGGATACCTTTTTTTAATGTGTTTAAAAAAAATAAAGTCATTCAAAAACTGGCCAGGAGATACAGCTCAGCTGATGGACATATTTAAGCTCTCACAAGGAGCAACACTGGCGAAATTCCAGAGCTTGCAAGGGACCATGTTACTGTGTGTCATCCTCTGGATTGTGATAAACTGGTTTTACTCTGGGGTGTTGGAGAAACCTCACGTGACAGCACAGCCTAAGGCCTTTGATGCTTGAAAGAGTGCAAGAAAAAAAAAATCAACTACATAAAGAAGCCTGTTGCAGGTTTGTAGCAATTAGAAGCATAATTTTGGTTATAACCAACTCATATTGAACAGCATTCTCCATCATTAAAGAGTTTTTGTTTAGGAGTCTTTGTGTTCTGCAGAAGCCTGTTTCAGATGTGGAAAACTTAGTTAGCTGGGGCAAAAAGTGATTCTGGCTTAAAGACATCTTTCCATCTTCAGAAGACTGCCCACATACAGCTTGAAAATTATACAGGAGTACACATTAACCTGGGTAGATCAGAGTTCATCATGAACAAAAGGTGTGGCCTAAATTCTGCATTCTCTTTTAATACTACAAATTTATTCTGAGTACAAAGGTTTGGTTGAAGCTGTGAGAAATTTTATAAATAGGCATTACAATTCCCTCAAGGGTTAAATTAAAAAAAAATGATTGTGTATGTATGCTATATATGTACATTTAGTAATAGATACATCTATACTCACATTCCTTAGCCTTCTCTGTTCTTGTCATCTTGTTTTTTCTTCATCCTTCAAACCACCCTCTGGGAAGCTGAGAAGAGATTTTTTTGAATTAAAATCATGAAGATCTTTGAAAATATATTTATTTAGATATTTAGATAGCTAACTATTTAGATATTCACCTCGATATGGCTTCACTTGCATGCTGTGACTCTTGTTGGAGAGAAGAAAATTTACCAGAGTTTATCCCCAGCTGCGTTGCTGAAAACCTCCTAGATTTGTAAAACTGAATTTGAAATTTCACAAGAAAAGGCTCCCTTGCAGCACAGTGTCACTTTCATTTTGGCTATAGCTGAGAAAGCCAAGAACAGCTAAATATGGTCCTGGTAAGAAAATGGCTGCCCAGAACCCCTTATGAACCAGTTAACTTGGTGCTCGCTGTCACTTGATTTGGAAAACTAGGTTGACTTTTCCTTCCTTCACATTGACTATCCCTTGCCACAGGCACAGCAAGACTCCACGGAACTTGGCTTTTGTTCTGCACCATTGCACTTACCTGACAAAGGCATCACAGACATGATATTAGCTGAATCATGGCTTGGCTTGATATTAGCATGGACATGCCTCCTTAAGGAGGTGCTGACAGATGTGAACTCATTCTGCCTGCCTTCCTTGCTGCCTGGGTGAAAGCCAGGTCCAGTCCAGAAACTATACTATATCACCAATATTTTTTATAGATAATAGATACTACCTGCAGGTTTTGGCAGTAAAGATTGTTATAATAAGTTCACAACACTCTCCAAATGGTGGACAAAACCAGTTGTCACACAGAGCTTAAACTACTAACACGGGATAGAGGCACTTCTAATGCCAGGAATTCCTGACAACCAATCTGATGTTCCACAGCTCCTGCAGTTTCTCGCAGCTTGTGTAATAAACAACAGTGAAAATTTCATTAGGTAAGCTTCTCTCAAAGTTGTGTGATATCAAAAAGTGTACTAAAAGCTGCTAGGGTTTTGTGATTTTGAACTCCTAATACGTAGTCTCTCTTGTTGCCTCCCACCCACCCAAAATAAAGTAGGCGTCCTCAGAGGGCAGTCTAGTTTTCTTTCAAAAAATCAAAAAAAGCCCAGTGCAAAACAGGACTGATGCTGATACTGATACTAATATAATTTGGAGAAAACTCTCTCCAATGTTTTGGGTTCCCGCTTCCCACAGAAAACATTTTCCCCTTCTCATTTTATTTAGTTGGTTTCCCTGCCTCTGTGCCTTTTGCTTCTTTGGCTTGTTCCCCTGGTTCCCACTATACTGTCACAACCAGCTATGTTTCTTAGCTCTGTCTTCTGGAGATACTTGTGAGAAACTTTTTTTTTTTTTTTTTTTTTGCAGGTGGCATGTACGCTATTATATAAACAAGCCCAAATGTATGTGGTCTGCAGGTGTAAAGAGAAGTCACTAGATGGGGTGGAAATGGCTCATAAGAGAGTCCTTGGCTGATGTGCTGGCTGCCTCCTAAGCCAGCTGGAGAGGAGGAGAGGGAAGGCGATGCAAGGGCACATAGTTGCTAAACCTGAGCCCCAGTGGCCGTCCTGTCTTTTATTTTATTTCGTTGTTTTCTCTCTCTCTCCCACTGAAAAATGCTATAAAATACAGACCATAATGAAAAGAACTTGTTCCCTTATTTGAATAAACAGAGCATATAGCACACATTTAATTTTGAATTAAATGAGTACTTTTTGTTATGGCCAAAAATAAGTGGAAAAGCCAATGGTTTTTAACCAGCTTGAGATGAAGGTGACAGTTATCTCAACCCTAGGAATTCCACTTTTTGAAAACATTTAAAAATATTATCTACTCATGCTGCAATATCTCTAAGATGTCTTGGATTATGCCCCTTTTATAGCTTATACATTGAGTAGTTCCATGCATGACAGCTATGCAGTAGAAATTATGTGTCTCCAAGTTTATGTAAACCTCCTGACCTGTTTCTGTCACACAATGCCTACTCATGTTACAGAGGAAAAAAAACGAAACCATTCACATTTGTGTAAAATTCAGTTATGGTGAGGTGCACATTGTGTAAAGCAATACAGCTTAATTCACATACAGATGAGATTAAATACAGGTCTCTTCCATCAACTGTTCATTACTGGAGGTAAGGAAGGAGTGTTAGAGACACCAAGATTTTTCTCAACCCAAAATAAAGCAGGCATTTCACTGTGCAGTACAGGCTAAAATCTTCCTTTCTGCCTTGACTCTGTTTTCATCTAGTAATGTTTATCAACAGCAATTCAGCTGGAGATGATTCTACCATATGTTTTTCCCAGAGGAGATTTAAGACCACAGGTGTCTGCATTATTAGAGATGGACACATGCAGACACTCTGCCCTATACCAAGCAAGCATCATAAGAAACTCATGGGGCCTTGAGGCCAAGAATGTGCATTGAGTCAGTTAAGATCTGTGCTGGAGCTAATAAGCTAAGCTAGACCTGATATGCAGAGTTAGCTTGGAGTTTTTGTCAAACTAGATGCATGAAAAACTGCTGCGTTCCCTTTTTGTCTGCACTCGGGGTGGTGTCTTCCTTGTGTGGGACACAGGGGCTGATGGCCAATGCTGGCTTTCAAAACAGACTCAGTTTTCACTCCACAGACCCCTGTTTTGAGGTGTTCCAAGATTTGACCCTGGCTGGCGTGTCCTTGCATTCTGCGTTCTGGTTTGTGTGCTGCTGGCTGCCTCCATGAGGAACCACTGGGGCAGTTTTTCAAGGCTCACTGGATTACTCAGTTCTGTGTGGAGCCACTGTGGTTTCAGAAAGGTTTATTAGTTCTGGCTCCACTCCATGGGAAAGCAGCCACTCAATTTCCAAAAATGCACGTAACACCAAAAAGAAGACAGCAGCACTATAGTTGTGCTGAACCTTCAGCAAATGTCCCTCCTGGACCCAGCCTTCTCCAATTTCTATGACATAAAATCCACAGCTTGACAAGCAATCACTGATGGTGATTTCAACCAGTGAACTGGTTGAAATATTCATGCTGTCCTTCTGCATATAGCTGTTTACAGGGTTTCAGAGGAAAGGAAATTAAATCCCAGAATGTCCATCCAGAATACATCTATCCAATCAAGTACAGTTGTACCACTTGAGTATCTCAAGTGACCGGCTAAAGCTTTTAAGCGTCTGATATTTCACTGTACTGCTTTCTTACAGAAAAGTAGTGTGAATTAAGCTGGTTTGGACTTTTGTCAAAAATCAGGCAGAGGGAGGCAGATTCTGTAACTGAGATAGATCACTAGAAGGTGAGCCTGAGTCTCCTGCAATGTGTAAGTGCCCTCTGTATCTCTGCAAATAAAAAATTACCTTGCTTGCTCATTCAAGCTGGGCCTCAGGCAAACCCATAATGCTAGTAAACACACTTTTTTGCTTGAGCTGCATTAATGACGGGTATTCAAACATATTTGAATGTAGATTCTCTCAGATGCACACTCCATATGTAGCTATCTGTCTTCTGTTGGCCACTGTGACTGGGAAAGTGACGATCTTATTTGTCTCCCTTCTTTAAATGGACAGTTCTGATTTGAATACCCTGCAAAACAGAAAAGTATGGTTAAATCTGAAATGTTTTTAGAAAAAAGTACCATTTCTCTCTCAGCTGTAATTACATTTTTTTTTCTTATTCCATGCCTACAACAGAAAGTAAAGAAACAGAGTATTGTCAAAGTCCTTCATTTTAAATCTGGAAGGGACCATCACAACTACCCAATAAAACCTAGAGGACAGATTCTCCTGCACAAGCTGTCTCCAACCTTCTAGGAAAAAAAAAAAAAAAAAAAAGACTCTGGGTGTTGATGAGTTTCCTCCTCTGGAAAGCTATTCCAACATTTGTTTAAATAACATTTAATTAGTTTGTTTGCTTAAAATGTGTTTTCAGTGTCTATTTATTTATTACTTCCATGTTTTTAATGATCTCACATAAAGATGATTTCTCATGAATAAGTGATTGTCAGAGATTTAAGAGGCTAGCTATACTTTTGTGCTGAAAGTGCACAATAAATCACCCAAATTTTCTAAGATGTCAGTCAGGAACATCACCCCATTTTCACTGTAACATCCTACTTTCATGAAAGGGCTTAGGAAGTGTTCTCTGGTGCCAGGTACATTGTTTGATGTTGCCTGCACAACGCCCTATGGTTTGTACACTTCTAATGCTTTGATTATGAGTCCCTGGGCATGGTGCCAGTGCACAAGTGATGCTTGGATGGGTCTAGTCCATTTCCAGTGCACTTACATTCACCTTACATTACTGGGGCCATGCAGTGTCACAAAAATAAAAACACAAGTCATAGAAATGACAATTCCAAGCTTAAGGTAAAGAGCAAGCTTTTTAAATGTGTAAATATTTTTTTGTGTAAACTTCCTTTTGCTAAGATTTTCTTTAGGTTTGTAGTTGTTGCAATTCATTGAGTTGTTTTTCTCATTGAATAGCTTCTTTAAAGCTCAGTGTGAGGCAGTACCAAGCCTGTAGTGCGCACTGATGTAAACAAGTAGAGACTTTGTCCTCTGTTTTCACCTGTATTGAGAAAAGACCTTGCCTTGCCTTTCACAGGAACAACTAGATACATGTCATAAGTGAAGTTCCAGCAATGATTTACACTGAACACTTAATATTATAATGAAATAGTTTGTGTAAACTTAATTAAATGATTCCATGTTATGTTTTGCTACTGATTGAGACACTTAGTGTCTTGATTATTGTAAAATTTTTGCTTTTGTTCTTGATTACGTTAACAGATGTTAACCTATAAGGATAAATGCAGAACTGTGCTTCATTCACAGTTATTTCATGATCCTATCTCAGTATCTCATTTTAATAAAATCCTTGTGGTTCATGTTTCAGATACTGTTCATCAATACCTGCATATTATATGTCGTATCTTAGGACCAACTTTGAAGAAACATCCCTAGGAGTAATATACTCTTAAAGTCTTAAGTGAGTACATGACAAAAGAGGGCAGAATCTACCCCTCTCATTGCCAGGAAAGTCACACATAGCAGCAGCTGAAGTCAGGAGTATCTCATCAGGGAGGCAAAGTGCTAATTCGGGAAGGCTCTGGGCCCTGGGGAAGAAAAAAGTATTGCCTCCTGCAATTGGCCCCTGCATCCCGGCCCACATGGCATCCTTGGTTTTGCTGATCCCTGGGAGCCCTTCTCACAGAAGCAAAGCACTGGCTGGTCTGCACTTCTGGTGCCAAGACATGATTGTCCCTGGCCATGGGGCTGAAGGGAGCCACTCATTTTCCTGGTGAAGCATGTACAAGCACATACAGCTCCCCTGTTCAACCAGCACTGTGTTCAGGAAGAAAACCCCTGGAAGGACCCTGACTGGAGGAAGGCAGGTCATAACGCGTGACACTTCCTTGTGGGGTGTCAGAGCTTGCTGTCCAAGGAAGTAATGGGGCACACTGACGAAAAACTCCTTCCTCCAGACCTCACCCTGTTAGCATTTGGCTGGGATGCTTGTTCCCTGGCTGCTGCCTGCTCCACGGTGCCACAATACAACTTGTCTGAATGTACCCCCACTCTGCTTGTCATGACACTGGGTGCCATGGCCCCTGTTTGCACAGGTTTTTCCTCTTCAGATCAAGAATGTGTCAGAGAGAACTGACTTTCCCAACAACGGATGAAGCTCTTAGACAACAACCCAAACAAGATGGCAGGAAACCGACATTTTAAGAGAAAACAGCAGGGTTAATCTTCAGATCAGAGAGGTGACTTTTACCAAGATGTTAACTTTGTTTAGGTTCTGTACCTTGATTTGCTGTTGTTGCCTGATCCTCTTTCTTCCCCACTCTTAAGAAGAGATGGTGTGCGCTATTATGTTCAGCTTAATAAATTAAAACAACACTAGGACTTGCATTTGGCTACCTCCACACTATTAGCCTTAGGAAAGAATGACTAAACTATGGCTTTTTTCCAAAAGCTTGAAGTGCTCTTACTGCCTCAGAGATACTTGGCTCATACCTGTTACATGCCTATAGCACAGTCTGTCTAACTCTGCTGCTTTCTGTGCTGTAAAATGCTACACAGTAGGCATTTAACCTGTTGTGAATTAAATTAAGACTTTGCAGAATCTGCCAGAAATTATGATTTCCAAGTAACACAAAATAAATTAAAAAGACCAACCCCAAACTAGAGAGATTAGAATGTTTAAAATGTTTCTCGCACCTCAGTTAGTCTGTGTGGAGGAGCTAGACTCTGCAGCAGACATGGCTGGGGACGTATCAGGGTGGCCCAGCTTGCATCTTGTATCTAACCTCTCCAACTTCTTCTGAGCCCTCTCCAGACCAGAGGATGTCATGCGCCCACTTACAGGGATAACAAAAACACACTTGATAAGAATTCAGACCATCAACAGGTACTAACTAGCAGAGTTCAAGTGAAGCCACTGATCCTTTAAGAATCCTTTCTTATAAAACCCGTTGCAGGTGTCACTTTCTCTCCAAGCTGTCCCTAGCCCAGAGTCACATCCATAACCTCTACTTACTTTCTTCTTCCCTTCTCCTCTGAATATCCCCCTCTGCACAGCCTGCTGCACTTGGAGCATGCCTCTGTTCCTTTCAGTGCAAAGTTCAAATCTCTTTTTCAACTGTGATCAAGGGCTGTCATCAAAATACTTTCTCTTTCTTTCATGTTTATTTGTAGGTTATGTGTACGTGCACTAAATTCAGGCTCAAACAGTGATGTATCAGAGAAAGCTTTGCTAAACAAGAAATTCAGCCTGCATGGTCAAGGCTTCCTACTTACAGAGCATGAGCAGCAGCAGCAGCAGCATTCATTTAGATTGTGGAAAAACTGCCCCTGCAAGCTTTTATTCATGGTGGTAATATGGAGATAGGAAAAATCCTTAAACCAAAGAACAGATAAACCAGGTGTTCACAACAAGGCTTAAAACCAATCTGAGGTCCTCAGGGGGAGAGTACAGGTAGGTTTAAGAGGAATGTAAAATGTAAACATGAGCACAAAAGGGAGCAGAGAAAAAACTTTCATAACTGAGGACTCCATTTTACACACACACAGACACACACACACAGACACACACACACACACACACAGACACCCGTCCCCCCAGCAGCGCCAGAAGTATGTTACTTGATCCAGAGAAAGTTTCTTCCACAGAGCTGGACTGTCAGCTGTCAGCCTCATACATCCTATGTCTGAGCTGATGCTGTGACCCACAAACCTGATCTGGAGAGCTCACCTGCATTTGCGAGGACCTCGGCAGGGACAGACACTGCTTGTTCAGAGGGGCCCCAGCAATCACAGGGGTGTACAAGCCCGACTGCGGGGCCCAACAGCAGAAGTGGGCCTGGGCCTTCTCTCCCTAAGAAGAAAATGTTCTGTAACACATGATACCTTGCAAGGGTTTGCCTCCTGTCTCTACACCATTGTGAAATAAGAAAAATTGTAAGCAGTGCTTTTAAGTTCCTCCCTTTTCCACTGTCCTGTACATCCTATCTGACAGCAGTTACTGTTACATGCCTGCGCTTTGCATGAAAACAACCTCACCAGTTATTCTGGAGACTGGCTTTTACAGCTGAAATAGACCCCCCACCCCACCACATTCCTGTTTTTAGAAGTCACAATTAAAGAACAGATTTAATCCATGAGAAAAATAACACACACATAAATACAGACAATGTAAGACAGTCAGCCACTGCTCCAGCTCCATGAATTTTTCATACTCTTGACGACTGCTTGGTCAGTACAGCAAGAATAGGATCGTCTCAGTGCCTTAGTGAAGTCCAGGACAGGCTGTTGGTCAATCACTACACCTTTCCGCATCCAGTAAAGCAGAAATCCACACATAAATAGCTGTACTAGGCAAAAACAGGTCAAAAGAGACCAAAGAAGGGTAACAAGTGGGTATAGGTGTCTTGCGGGCTGGTTATGTGAATGCAGCAGGACACCAAAGCCCCTGTCAGGGAACAGTTTGTGAAGCCTCTTTCCTGAAGTATCTCCCAGGTTTTACAAGGCTCTAACAGGCTGGGCTAACAGCCCAGTAGGAGGGTACAGTCCTCTTTCACTCAGTAAATCCTCCTCACACTGGCTCTAGTATTGCATGCCTAACAGTTATTAAACACCTCTCAGAACAGAAACGGCTCACATCTGGTGAGCTCAGTCCTCACAGCTGAAAACAGCTGTCTGGGTAGGCAGTCTCCAGGACTGTGGAGCCCAGCCCAA
This sequence comes from Pterocles gutturalis, assembly GCF_000699245.1. Lineage (NCBI taxonomy): Eukaryota > Metazoa > Chordata > Aves > Pterocliformes > Pteroclidae > Pterocles > Pterocles gutturalis. Next base: position 1,066 of record NW_010108071.1, on the reverse strand, counting down.
GCGGCAGAGAGTGGTAAATCTGCCAGCCCCACTGCTGTTCTGTGAACAGAGAGAGTGCATGCTGCACCCTTGCTAAGGTCAGCCATCTGCTTCAGGACACAAGCTCAGGAGTTTGGTCAAAACTCTTGGCAGCAGTCCCCGAAGGAATGTTTCCTCATGTTTTCCAGCATGGTGTGGAGCTTTGATATCATTCAAGGGATGTCAACATGTATAAGAAAAGATGGTGGTTGTCATGTCTACAGTTGTTGTGATGTCTAAGAAAGGTGAGTATCCCAATCCCATTTTGAAGGAAAGAATGCTAACACTAAAAAACACTAGGTGAGGTTTGAGCAGGTAACTCACATAGGGTTCCCATAGAAACCTGAGCTGTATCTTTATCCGTCTGTAGAAGCTGAAAGGGTCCCTCTGAGAAGGAGGGAAGAACTAAAGACCAGGTGCTGCAGCGGTGGGTGTGGGAGGTTGTGCAGCAGAGCACAGGAATTCTGCCCCTCCTCGCCTGTGAGTCCTACCTATCTATTGGCAGTCTGTGACCGCTGTTTTTGCCATGGTCTCCACCAGGCAGAGAGCTTGCCCCTAAAAGACTGTGGAGACCCAAACGGGGGGCCTGTTCCAAACTGTGCCTACACAGGTCTCTGGCTGCAGTGAGTGCCAGAGCCTTCTGCTGCCGGGGGAGGGCGGCGGACATTCCACTTGTGTAAGGTGCAAGATGGTGGAAGATCTGCTCACCATGGTGGCCGAGCTGAAAGATGAGGTGGAGAGACTGAGGGCCATCAGTGGAGCAACTCTGTGGCATGCCAGAGGGAAGGGCACCAGAGAGATACCCCGCAACTGGGGGCGGACCCCCTGCCCTGTCGTGCGGAGGAGGGGGATTTGAGGGATGGGGAGGGTTGGGAGAGGGTCCCTGCTCGGCATCGTGGGCAAACCCCCCCTCTGCCTGCCCCGTGTCCCTGGGTCCCCCTGAGCAATAGGTTTGCAGCATTGGACATTGAAGGAGAGGTAAGTGGGATAAGTGGGAAGGTTCCCCTAAGAGGTTTCGAAAGTCATGCTTGACCAGCCTGATAGCCTT
>NW_010108070.1:562-875 GCF_000699245.1 Pterocles gutturalis | reverse complement strand
GGGGGCGCTGGGGATGGGGACGTGCAATGTGGGGGCACTTGGGGATGGGGGTCATCAGGGATGGAGGACATCAGGGATGGGGACATTGGATATGGGGGACAGCAGGGAGGGGGACACGAGATATTGGGGATACCAGGCATGGGGGACACCAAGGATGGGGACGTGGGATATGGGAGACACCTGTGAACAGGGGACATCAGGGATGGGGACATGGGCTGTGGGGGACACCAGGGATGAGGACATGGGGGACACCAGGGGTGGGGACATGGGACATTGGGGACACCCAGGAATGGGAGACATGAGGGATGGGGAC
>NW_010108070.1:0-512 GCF_000699245.1 Pterocles gutturalis | reverse complement strand
ATGGGGACAGGCCCAATGGGACCAGAGCAGTGGGGACACGGTGGGGACACAGGGGCAGCAAGGGGAGGGTTGGGGACATACAATATAGGGGACACCAAAGATGGGGACATGAGACATGGAGGACAGCAGGGACGGGGGATGTGGGGGACACTTGGGATGGGACACCAGTGATGGTGACATAGGGGATACCTGGACATGGGGGACACCAGGGATGGGGACATGGGATACGGGGGCTACCAGGGATGTGGGACACTTGGGATGGGACACCAGTGATAAGGACATAGGGGATACCTGGGAATGGGGGACACCAGGGATGGGGACACGGGACATGGGGGAAAATAGGGGTGGGGGACCCCTGGGATTGGGACATGGGGGACATCAGGGGTGGGGACATGGGGGACACCAGGGATGGGGACATGGAACATGGGGGACACCAGGGATGGGTGACAGCAGTGGATGGGGAACACCAGGGCTGGGGACATGGGATATGGGGGACACCAGGGATGGGTGAC
>NW_010108069.1:667-1023 GCF_000699245.1 Pterocles gutturalis | reverse complement strand
GGGCACCTTCTCCAGCTCTGGTGGACACTGCACATCACCATCCCACTGCTGCCATGCCAACATGAGTCATTGCCCCGTGGCTGGTAGCCCCTAGGGGCAACCCCAGCACTGGGCACGGCCGGCCGTCACAAGCTCTGCTTCAACAGAGCGCACCCGTGCCCCAGGCCCATCCCAATGGCAGCACCCCCAGGGACACATCTGGGCATGGGAAGAGCCAGCCCTGCTCCGTAGTGCTGCAGCACACCTGGACCAACAGCCCGCTGGCTGCTGTGGCATGAGTGTAGCAATGCCAAAGTCACCAGGCAAAGGGGTTGGCACGGCTACGGCTTCCAGAAGGGGCTCCTCACAGCTTTTGC
>NW_010108069.1:358-636 GCF_000699245.1 Pterocles gutturalis | reverse complement strand
GCACCAAACGGACGTGTCGAGGGGTGGTGGTACCCAGCGATACCCAGCAGCAAAGGACTGAGCAAGGAAGCTCACCGAAATTCAGATGTTAGTTGGACTGGGTGCCTCAAGCATCGCTCTTCCTGATGCTCACTGCATCACCAGCTTGGGGACAACAGTTCCAAATGGCCCCAATGTGCTCTGACATCCTGCCTTGCCCAGCTCACGGGCAGTTAGGGCCCTGAGCCTGCACAGACCTCCGTGGTGGCACACATGGCAGCGCAGGGAGGGGAGGGAAG
>NW_010108069.1:0-332 GCF_000699245.1 Pterocles gutturalis | reverse complement strand
AGCGCAGCTGCCCTCAGCTCACGCGTGCCTTCGTTTCCATGCTGAAACACAAACTAGGAAGAGGCTTTTCCAACTTGAAAAAGCCTGAACCTGCCCCTCAAGAAATGTGCAGGTGGGACATGCCAGCAGTTGAAAAACTTTTTTTTTAAACAAAAATTAATAAAACCTAATAAATTTAATAAATTTATTAAGCCTGATCTTTCCTTAGTAAAAAAAAAAATAGTTTTTCAGTACACTGCTGTTTTTTTAATCCCAAAGCTTCATTTTACCAGCAAAACCCCCGCTGGCTCATCTCACACCCCTGGGCAGTGAGCCCTCCTCTCCCCCCCATG
>NW_010108068.1:57772-61837 GCF_000699245.1 Pterocles gutturalis | reverse complement strand
ATTAAGCCCTAGTGAGGGACTTATTAGACCTAGATTTATTCCTCCTTTCCTCTCACAGATTTCTTACCTTCTGCTGGGCATTTCATTTAGGGACAGCATCCTGCCTAAAAGTCAACATGTAGGTTAAAGCTAGATGCTTGTGGCAAGGTAAGCTCTTTTTGGGACAACCCTTTTATTCCTTCTCTGAAGCAATGGCACTTTATGCCAGCGGTGGGGTTTGCCTTCCTCCCAATGGGGTTACTGGTACTGTACATCAGCCAGTTCACAAAAGAGTGTGAGAGATTCCATTAGTAAAGAACATCTAAGTACATGTATGGATATATCAAGAAAGGAAAGAATGACTACGCATATCCATAGCATATTATGTGTAGTCTATGACTTATAGCTATTAATACTTAAAGTTCTGTGAAATGGAAAAGAAAAATAACTTTGTTTGTAGAGGTGTCAGGTAGTGCGCCAAGTAAAGAAGAAAAGGAATAGCATCACCACTAATCTGGTTTGGGGGTGCAGCATGTGATTGGAAAAAACTGTGTTCCACAAGCAGATGACAGATTTTGAAATTTGCATGAAAAATGTCAGCCATAGAGAGATGAACACATTTCCCTTTATCATAGCAGGGTTATTTCACAGATCATGTCATATAACTGGAGAACAGAAAGAAAGTCTGTCTTATTTTCAAGCGAAAATACCTATGCTTCATTGAGATGCAGAGGAACTCCTATTTTTCAGCAAATTAAATGGGAGCTAAAACAAACTTGACACATGACTAAGCTGAGCAGTAAAGTCATTGTGCTCGCACTGCGTTTTTAAATGCTTTGCTTTTGGGAAGCAGCACAAGAAATCCTGGAGATGATAAACACTGAGTGATATGTGTTATCCCGGTAACACTTTGCTGTGCCTAGAACTAGGTGATCTAATAGTATAAAGCAGATGATGTATAGTGGGATCAATCCCTAGGAAAACAGAGTAGTACATGATTTCTTGTTGAGAACATGTGACAAAATTATTTTAGTCGCTTCTCAAAAATTTATTTATGTAGCAGATGGTATCAGTTGGGTTGGCTTTGGGGTTTGGTTTTTTTTTTTTTTTTGCAATTTTTTATGATCCGTCACATGTTTATATTATATATCATGTTTAATTTTCTGAAAACTGTAGCTGCCCGGTAGAGAAGTCAGGATGGAGCCCTGGAGTGGTGGAGATGAGGAGACATTTGCTGAGGGAAATTCTGTAACATAAAGGACAGGTTGTGGAGGAATGATGGTGGCCAAGGAGTAAGCCCTATGTATAGCAGATGCCAGATGTCTGCTGGGAACAGCGGGAACCCAGACCTCAGAGGGATTTTCCCTAGAGAACCAAAGGGGACTGTGCAGACTTCTCTGCAACTCTGTAAGTCACTGATGTGCTGGACTGAGAGCAAGCGTAAGCAAACAGGATTGATTTGCAAGGATGCAGTAGGCAAGGTGAAGATACAGGTATTGTTTTGGTTTGGTTTTCCTCATTTTGAGTTTTTTCCCCAAAAAAAATCACCTGTCCTAGTGTCTCTTCTAATAAAATCTAGCTTTCCTATTTAAAAGCTGTTTTGAAGTGTTCAGTGTGGAAAAAAAGGTTTGAGCAATCTGACCTCACAGCTCTGGCCAGAGCAGAGCCCTGTTGCAGTGCAGTATGCAGTCAAGAACAAACCTACATCACTAGGAAGACTGTGGCACTAGATTCCCATCTGTTACAAATTGACGGTTTACTGGCGTACACAACTGTTCAGGATATTCCCTGTGATCTTTCTTATTTTTACAGCATACCTGCCTGCATATTTATATGTATGATTAGCTTAATGTAGAGCTCTTGGTCATTATGAAAGGACTTACATTAATGTTTTCAACTATTCTTTAAAATGTAATTAGTTTAGAATATGATTAATAAAATAAGGTGAACCCAGACCCTAAAACATCCCTGTTTTTGCAAAGCTGCTTAAACACTATGTAACTAAATTTAATTCAAATCAGAGTTAAGATCCAAAGATAAATGGATAAAGGAAATGGTTTAGAATAAAACACTTGGAAGGTTTGATTTCTTTCAGACTTCCCTTTCCAGTGTTTTGAAATATGATTTACTGAAAGAACCATATAGTAAATTGTAGTTGTCACAGCTCTTTCGTATGTGGGGTTAAATGTGATTGCTTATTGGATGCTGTGTAAAAAGTTAAGAAATGTTGTAAAATACTGAAAAAATGGAAAGAGGTATCATGTTTAAATATGTGATTATTTAACTGACATTGATAAATTGGGGCTGAGTTTTGTTGCTGAGTATCTTCATTTTGCTATGTCAGTGTCTGCATACTTTTAGATAGCTCTTGTACAAAAGATTGTACTTCAGATCTACTCTTTAATACTGTTTTATCACAGGAGAAAACTAGGTATCGGCTTTCTATTAGATTGCTTATCATTTAATTGCTTGTGATCCTGTAGTCTAAAGAACTTCTTACACTACATTATTTTAGGTGGTGTATTTGCAAATAATATTTCAAATGCTGAATAGAATTTTAAGATTGCAGCTTTTCTTATCATTCTGTTGTTATTCTGAACAAAGGGAGAGCTTTGGATTCTGTAAACCAAGCATTTGTTGAAAACCAGCTCTGGGGGAAAAAACCTGATCTGTGTCTCCTGCAAAGTTAAAAGCCAGAAAAAAATTTTAAGTGCCAATGTGACATCAAATGTTTAAAATGTCTCCAGTTTTTTATTACAAATCTCCCCCTCCAAATCATGGCTATGCTTTCTGTTCAAATACAAAGACATAATCTTATTAGGCAAAAACTAAGAAGATTTCTTTCTGTGTTTAGCAGTAATTAGTCTTTGCAGCTGCTAAAATGTAGAAATTCTATAGGCAGTATTAGGATCCTGGAGCATTTCTGATTTAGTAGCATGATTGTCATGGAGTCTGTTCTTCTTCCTTGTCTGTGAATATGCTCAGCTCCATGATTTTGTTTTCTTTTCCTCACTGAGTCAACATAAGAATTCTCAGTGTTTTTGGGGAGCACTACTTAGCCCATTTAGAAAGTGCTGTGTGATGCCTCTGACTCGGACTGTTTGCACATCATGCCAAAAAAACCAAAATGAATTAAGACAATGAACTTGAAATTGAAAAAATAATAATGAGAAAGTTCAGTAAAAGGTCAAAATATTTGCTTTCATTTAAAAATTAAGTCACTGAATGGTACAGAATTTGTATCAGAAAAGTTATTTAAGAAAACATGGCAGCTTCATCAAGCATAGCTTTTTGTATAAAGTGACAGGAGGCCCAAAACATTATTGTCAAAATTAATTTATTAATTTGTGGTGGGTTGACCCTGGCTAGAAGCCAGCTGCCCACCAAAGCTGCCCTATCACTCCCCCTCCTCACCTGGACAGGGGAGAGAAAATATAACAAAAGGCTCATGGGTCAAGATAAGGACAGGAAGAAATCACTCATCAATAATGTCATGGGCAAAACCAGACTTCACTTAGGAGAAATTAGTTTAATTTATTGCCAATCAAATCAGAGTAGGATAATGAGAAATAAAAACTAAATCTTCAAACACCTTCCTCCAACCCCTCACTTCTTCCCAGGCTTAACTTTACTCCCAATTTCTCTACCTCCTCCTCACCAGCAGGACAGTCAGATGGGGAATGGGGGGCTCTGGTCAATTCAGTCACAGATTGTCTCCACCACTCCTTCCTCTCTGCCCCTGCTCCAGCGTGGGGTCTTTCCCATGGGCGACAGTCCTTCAGGAACTTCTCTAGTGTGAGTCCTTCCCGTGGGCTGCAGTTCTTCACAAACTGCTCCAGCATAGGTCCCTTCTGCAGGGTGCGGTCCTTCAGGAACAGAATGCTCCAGCACAGGTCCCCCATGGAGTCACAGGTCCTGCCAGCAAACCTGCTCCAGCACAGGCTTCCCATGGGGTCAAAGGCTCCTTTGGGTGTTCTACCTGCTCTGGCTCTGGAATCCTTCATAGGCTGCTGGTGGATATCTGCTCCACTATTAACCTCCATGGCTGCAGGGACACAGCTGCCTCTCTGTGGGCTTCATAGAATC
>NW_010108068.1:57424-57666 GCF_000699245.1 Pterocles gutturalis | reverse complement strand
GCCTGGCCTTGAACCCCTCCAGGGATGGGTCTTCACCCTAGGCTGCAGGGGAACCTCTGGTCCAGTGCCTGGAGCACCTCCCCCTCCTCCTTCACCAACCTTGGTGTCTGCAGAGTTGTTTCTCTCACATATTCACACTCCTCTCTCCAGTGGCAAAATTGCACAGGATTTTTTTTCCCCTCTTAAATATGTTATTCCAGAGGCACTACCACTGTCGCTGATTGGCTTGGCCTGGGCCAGCG
>NW_010108068.1:52482-57393 GCF_000699245.1 Pterocles gutturalis | reverse complement strand
GGCGGGTCCAACTTGGAGCTGGATGGCACTGGCTCTGTCAGACACAGGGGAAGCTTCTAGCAGCTTCTCATAGAAGCCATCACTGTAGCTCCCCCACTACCACAACCTTGCCATGCAAACCCAATACGCCATTGGAATAGTTTCAAATATCTCCTGGATGTCTTAGATCAATGTGTGTGTGTATTGAGTGTACATATCAAAAAGCAAAGTAACCTTAGAGTCTGTTTCATTGTGTATCCAGCTGGGATTGTGAATACACGTTGCTGTACACTGAAAGATCAGAGAAGCAGCAGAAAAGAGTACTAATGGGATATTCAGTTTCTCCCTGTGCAGATGACCTGATTATCATGTCAGGAAGTTGTGCAAAGTCTCAGTTTTTAGACACAGTCAATAACCAAGGCATTGGTTGGTGGGGCTGAAAGAGGAAACGTGACTTGACTTTGTCCTGGGTGGAGTTTAGTTCAGAAGATGCACATTGCAACAGCAAACATTAGGTTCAAGATCCTACCGAAACAGCAACAAACAAAAAGCAACAACAACCAAATCCACAACGGTTGTGATCCACTTCAAGAAGGGACACTGCACAAAAATAAAGATACTTTCTAAAAAGAACCTATAAAAGGTCAACTGAGAGAAGGAAGTTGTACAGGTTGGTGTGGAAGCTATTTAAGGAGACCGTGTATGATATTCAAGGCCAGCACACACGACCTGTCATGAAAGGTTTGAGAAAAAGCAACAGTAAGGCAACAGAGCCGATCAGCAGAATAAGTGAAGTTGTTAGGTGTTTTAAAAGCTGAATTCACACCCAAATAGTGTTTTAAACAGATTTAAATGTAAGAACATGGTAAGACAGATTAAGGAATATTTGAGCAAGTGGTACCATATTTTATTGACCTAAAATTTCTGAAAGAATTCAAGAAAAGAAATTGCTTACATTACTGACAGTGATGCATAACCACTTGCTTTTCAAATTGCCTTGTTATCAGAGACGCTGAGGCTGGATAGTATGATGCCACTTTTTTGAAACAGTTCTTAAATCATCCAGGGAACTGCAAGCCTGAAATTCTGGTGTTTGCCTTAGGCAATTTGGCACAAATTATAATGCAAAATAAGATTTGTGGATGCCTGAAAACCTGTGATCTGCATGGGAAAGATCAACATGAGTTTTACAAAGAGAAAATCTGCACATATTTTGGAATTCTTTGAAGAGCCAGGAAATACGTGGCTACAGCTGATGTGGTTACCTTGAATTTCCACGAAGTTTTTAATAAAGCTGCTTACCATAGGGGGCACATAGACACAGCGTGAAAGGCAAAATGTCAGAATAGGAAAGTAGATGAAGAGAATGCAGCATTTCTCAAAGCAGGGAGGTCACAACTGGAGGCTTGTGTTCAGTAGATGGTCGAGTAAAAAGAGTGAACAGTGAAATCAGAAGGTTTCCTGATGGCTACACAGGTATTGACTGCACTAAACCAGTCAAAATTCACCTCCAGAATGGTGGGCTTAGAGCTGGCTGTTACCAAGCTGGAGTAACATTTTATGGTATGATAAATAACTCTGTGAAAACAACATTTCAGCCCTCAGCAGCAGTCAAAAAGCAAATAAAATGATGGCAATTACTGGGGTAAAAAGTACAAAAGAAGAAACATCATTATACCACTGTATAAATCCAAAGTTCACCTTGTCTTAAACGTGGTGTACGGCTACAGTTTGATACGAGTTACAGTACTAGGTAGGTGTTTGTTGTGACCAAGTACTGTTCTTGTGGCAGGAGTCTGACATAGCTTAAGAGTAAGAGAAATTAATCTGTATATACAGTCAAACAAACATTTAGTATTGGAAACTGTTTCAGACCATGATATCTGCCTTTACTTATTATTGTCATTACTGTTAATTGGACTAGCTTTAAATCTAGGAGGTGGTAGTCTGTTGTGGTAGGCAGCATATATGCAGTATTTGCCAGTTTTATAGGAATTCTTCATTTGTGAGTATATGAACATAATATGAATGAACAAACAAAAGATGGTCCCTATCCTTTAGCAGATTACTAAAGCCTTTGAAATGGAATTTTTTCTGATTTCAAATGATGATTTGAAACAATTTCCAAAAAAAAAGAGTGTAAAATATTAACAATGCCTTGTGCTCCTGAGATCTTTTCAGTATTGCTTTTATTCTAATGAGCTGTTACATTTTATTGCATTTGTTAGCCACAGCTTTTCACTCTTGGCCGAATTGTAGCTGCTGGTATATTAATTGTCACTAAAAATAACATTATTTTTTTTCCCTTGTAAGATACTAAACTAAAATTAAATTCCTCTGCATTGACTGCTTGGTACACCAGTACCAGGTATATCAGGGAGAAGAAAAGAGTTTAAACTAGATGAAAAATTAGAAGAGGTACATGTCCTGTTTGATCAGAGCAAAAGAACAAAATTACCGTGAGCAACACCCAAGAAGCCTACTGTGGGACTTGGTCCTTGAGCAGGAGAGCCAGCTGCTGCATTTGAGTCATGATGAGCACGTTATAGAGGCAATTTCTAAAGCTTAGAGGATATTCTTTGACTGTCTTTTCCTCATTCTGCTTTCTCTGTGTGTGTGTGTGTGTGTGCCATTCTAAAGGTTTCTTCTAATAATATTTAGGGACCTGATTTTTAAAAATCCTTACCATCATTAGCTTATTCTCGGAGACTCAAAGCCAAACATTGGTTCGGCATGCTGTAGAACTTTGTATACCTTAGGCTTGCAGAGACCTAATTAAATAGCCTTCCATTTTTCATTGTCTTATGTGGTGCTTTCCCTGAATGTTTCCATCTGCCATTGTCTGAAGGAACTGAAATAATACAGATAACCCTGAGGAAGCTCATCTTTTCAATCACAGACTTGCCAGCAATGTGTTCATGCTGACAGTAATCTGGATGGGAGGAACAGTCAGCTGTTGCTGTTAGCCTGTGTTACACTTTGTATTTAATCCCTTTGTGTCTTCAGCTGTCCTGATGAAGAATACAAAATAACTTGATAATATAATAGAAGTTAATAAATAAAAGCTTGTTTGTAGTCTTGATGTAAATCTTTTTTTATTATTATTTTCTATTTTTCCTTGAAGATATTAACTGGGTGTGCTGACTTTTCATTATCAAAATTCAATAAGCTGTATCTATAAACTGAGCGCTCTATTTCATTTTAAGTCTGTTTTTCGACATATTCCTGCTTCTGTTCTGTTAAGGAGACGTGCAGTTTGCACGCAGAAAACTTTTTAATGTTTCAGACGAGATGAGATAAGCTGTTAGAAGACGTTTTCTTTTGGTGTTGACTTTCCTTTTCAGAATACTCATTCCCACTTCCATGTCATTCTGTCAGTCAGGCTAGTATGACTGTGCAGCTGCATAGTGAACTGCATCAAGAAAATAATCTAGACTAAAAATAATACATTAAAAAAAAAATCCAAACCCCAGTTATTTTTAACTCTGAACAGTTCCAGAGCAGAGTGTTCTTATTAAGGCTGAAAGAAAAGCTTATGAAATTATGACTGCGGATGGACAGTGTATATGGGCATTCTGTTTGGAAGCCACTTTGCTCAGTCTGAGAGGGCACTGAGTCCAGACTAAACAGGCTATAGATAATTGCCTCTAGATAATTGGATTATGTGATAAATTAAGCTGTTTGTGGAGCAGAGATGGATTTTAGGAGGGAGAGAGGTGACAGGCCATTATGGAACAAAGGGAGAAGAATCATCAGCTCTTGTGAAATTAAGACAAGCTGTAGCTGCCTTTATGGCTGTAGCTAGTGTGGTCCAAAAGCTGATACTCCTATCAATGTTGCTTAAGTATGTATACAACTCCTTACACTTGCTTGTGTAGAATGTATTCCCTGCGTTTGTTATAACTATGCTGCTTTGACATAACAAACTGCTTCAGCCCGTGAGAAAAATTATGGGAACCAAATTCATATCTAATGAAATTTTATCAGGCTCCCTACTGGTTTGAAATGTAGACAGATAAAAGTTTCTTGTTTTTTTTTTTTTTTTTTTAATTTATAAAGCCGAGGATTTTGTTAATTAGTAAAAGTCAATCTGATGAGCAGACATACGTTAAGAAGCACCTTCCTTCATACTGTTAATTTTTGTAAAAGACACTAATTCTTCTCAGTTGTTGCAAGGATCTAGTCCAAATTCATTGTCTACATTTGCTTTGGTTTTAATGGAATGGGAGAGAGAGAGAGAGAGAGATTAAGACCTTCAGGGTGCATTTCCATCCCAGCTGGCTTAGGATGAGGTAAATTGCTTTCTGAAGATGCTAGCATCTCTTGGTTTATCAGTAGGTATTTTCTTTTCACACAGCTGAGGTTGTGGGAGGTGAATCCCACTAAACATTTCGTTTGTTAAGATCATTGTGTGGGCTGTGACCTAAACATTGTGGTTTATATTTCTTGTGCAATTCTTATTTATATTTTAGCATAACTGTTAAAATCAGGTAGCCTTGCTGGCTATATGAACAACCAGTTCTTGAATCCCATTAAGCTCTTGGCTCCTGTGCATGCCCCACACATGTGAATTCAATAAGCTGAGTGTACTGATTGTGAAGCAAGTATTTACTTTCTTCTATTTGCTTGTGAAGCTGTGCAGATTAATTGCATCACCTTGTTCTTGCGTGAGGAGGCAGAAACAGAACCCATTTTATTACTTTCTCTTTCAAGTCAAATTATACAAATGTTTTTGGAGTTTCTCTGGTAACTTCTGTAAGAGTCCTCCTCTTGTCTGCCAAAGTCTTACTGTGGTGGGATTATCATAGCATCATTAAGGTTGGAAGAGACCTCAAGGATCATCAAGTCCAACCGTCAACCCAACACCCCCTAACTCACTAAACCATGTCCCTAAGCACCACATCTACACGTTTCTTGAACACCTCCAGGGAT